>NC_050514.1:7338870-7354944 GCF_002922805.2 Oryzias melastigma
GGTTGTGTAGCGTCTGTTGCTGCAGCTTGTGATGTCTGCTGTGTCCTGACAGGTAAGGTGCTGCTGTGCTCCTCTGTGGGCTGCAGTGCCTCCTTCCCCAGCATGCAGAAGCTGATGGAGCACACCAGGATTCACCACAAACCCAACATCTACTTCCAGTGAGTCTGGCCTCCCTGACATCTCCTGTACTTTTCTGCAGTCTTTCACTTTTCAAGAACACAGTTTTCTTATTAAAGATGTGAGAGCTGCCGCACAAAGTTGCGCTCGTACCGTAATCTTCTGGGTCACCTGCACACCTGCTCCAAGGTGCCTCGGGGTAAACCCAAAGCTGCGGAGACGGCCCCTCCCCAGCCTGCTCCTGGGGTGGTCAAGCCCGCCGAGCAGCCTTCCCCTCAGCTGGAGTCCTTATCGTCTCCCCAGCTGACCTCCTTTGAGAGCACAGTCCCTGCTGCTGCTTCCACTGACCCCCCCACGCTCGACCCTCCAGTTCTGCCTCTCCAAGGGATGTCATCCCCAAAACTCCCTCCTGCACCGCTCAGCACAGCTTCTCCAGTTCAGAGTGAATCTTATCACCTTCCTCCTACTCTGAACCCCGTCACTCCCAAAGCAGCGGTGGATCCCTCGGATCTCCAGAGCCAAGTCCAGACACAGACCTGGACCTCTGAGACCTCTCATCCCGTATCCTTTTCTGCTGTGTCCTCGCACGGATCCCCAGCCGTCTGGAGGAAAAGTCAAGGTGAGGCTCTGCTGCTCCAACAGTAGCGGAAAGTCATGGAATGTTTGACATTTAGGTCCACATTCCTGACTAACCTCTCTAACACTGAAGGTGGGAAACTGTTAAAAACCCTGTTTGCATTATCAGGGCTCTAGACTAACCTTTTGTACTGGTTGCACTGGTGCACCTAACCTTTTTCTTAGGTGCACCAGCACAAAAGTTTGGTGCACCGACCTTCTCGGCCTCATTACATTTAATAGCACTTTTACATGGTCATTTACTTTTTATTTACGGTCAATATCGGCTTTGTGACTTGAAAATGATTAACTTACAAACTGGTAGACATAAAGGCCTTTATTTGAAACACACCTAAATAAGTGGCTCTTTGGCTTATCATAAATCCTCCACCATTCACACGATCACCATGAATCAGCTGATTCTGACGTGGAAAAAAGCTGCTTTTCTTTCTTGCTTTGTGCTGATACACAGTTTTACTAACGTAGAGCGCTGCGGCATGAAGCTGTTTTTTCCGCGGTAGTATCTGCTGATTAACGTGGTTTACGCAAACGCTTCATAACTGCACAGAGCATCAGCGCGAGGCTCGTTTACTCCGCTTCAGAATCATCTAGAGTTACGTTAATTGCATTAACGGTTGAAAAGTTACTGTGGACGAAAGAATGTAGCCTAAACACTGGAGCTAAAACTCCAGTGTTGAAGGATTTTAACAGACTTCTTCTATTCGCTCCAACTGCCGCCAGCATTGGGTGTGCATGCATGGAGTTCATGTGCACAGACCCTAACGGTACAACTCACATGTACATTCTAATAAAATAATAATAATAATTCTTATTTTAGGTTGTTAGACCTGCACACATACAGGAAGGAGTCTTTTGGAGTTGCAGAGATTATGCCATGTTTTTCCCCTCATTCCATAATGATTGGGCTCAATTCTTTTAGACAAACCACTGAAAAATTCAGTCACAAATGCGACCAATTTGGTCACACTGTAGAGCCCATCTCCTGATATCACACCTGGATTTGTGTCCTTTCATGCATCAGGTCTGGGCTGCAGCCGGCGTGTTCTCTGGGAGCACACCAGAGGGCGCTACACCTGTGTACAATGTGGCCACAAAGCAACCAACCGCAAGGACATGAGTGAACACATCAGCAGCCACCACAGCCTGAGCAAAGCAGCCGAGAGCAGGACCTCCCCGCCCGTCCTCCACGCCGTCGCAGCTCCTCACAAACGCTCAGAGGAAACCGCCAGCAGCGACGCTATGAAGTGATGGCTGTTCAACATCAAATATTTTTAGTGTTATTATTCTAAACCATTTTGACTAGAACTTTGGTAGTTTGATGTATTGTTTTTTGGTGATGTCTGTAATGTAAAGCCTGTTTTGGAGCAGCAGCTCACAACATTGACCTCTTCACACAGACGAGTCTTCCAGGGTTTGAGGAAACCTGAAGCAGAGGATGTGGCATGACTGAACAGCTGGTTGTCATGGCTTGCATGTCAGTTGCTTTGTCACTTATTAAAACACTTGATCAGAACACAGTCGGGTCCAGGAGTGTTTTCAGAGACACAACATGTGGCGACGATGATGATGGATATCCCCCCTGTCTCCATTCCTCACTCTGCCCAATGACCCACCAGTCTCGTCGTCACACTAGCTGGAATCTTTTGAAATTTTTTTCGAAGCAATCTACCTCACAGTCAGCGCCGCACAGCGCAGAGCGATGCTGATCCACAACCTGGTCAGTGGGGAACTCCCGAACCCCCCATCAGTGTCGGCCTGTTGGCCGGACATTTCACTGCTCCACAGAGCGTCATCGTCTGATGGATACTTTCTTCTGAGAGAAAAGAGCCAGTGAGGAAACCTAAGAAGAACCTTCCACTTCAGAGAGCAGTAAGGCTGCTGTTTACAGACAGAACCAGGAGTTTTTCCCGTCATGGAATTGTTGAGACGATTCTCCGCGAGCAGAATCCGTCTGTCTAAGACAGACTCGACTGTTTCACATACAGATAATAAAGTTGGAGACACGGTGGATTCACGTTTATATGCTTAGAAAATACCAGTTTTACGACGGTTGTCTCCTTTTGTGTTGCTTCATTTATCCATCCCACTTTAAAAGTCAGACGTAGCTGAAGCTAGCGTCCGGTTGTTCTTCATTTTTAACGTTTTACAGAGAATGAAAATTCAATTAAATTAAGTTGATGATTTGTGGAAACTTGTAAAAAAATTTCCTACAGCAAGGCTGAATGAGGTCGAGATCTGTTCTGAAACTTAAGTACAGAAAATGTTGAAAAAATATCCAATGACTGAGGATTAATGTAAAGACAAAAATATGATCACATTTTTTGCCCTTAAAAGTTAAAGAGAGTCTGGATTGAGAGTTAAAATAGAGTAATGAGAGTTCAGGTTTTAGAGGTTTACTAAGAAGTGAACTACTACATAGTGAGGAATGAACAATAGAATACACTAAAAAGCTCAAAAAGTTGGTTTTTCATGGTATGGCCCTTTTAAAGTCCCCTCCAATGAAAATCCTGTTTTTGGAGTTTTTATCATGTCTGTGTTTCATTTTTCTTCTGAAAGAGAACAAATGTAATAAGAAATCATTTTGTTTTTACATTTCTGAGTATTTCTCCTTTTAAATCAATCAAAGTGTCTTGGACAGACTCTGTTTGAATGAATGATCTTCTTTCCATCAACAGCTCTGCTGCACATGCACTAAACCCTCATCTGTTCCTAGTGTCTAGTTCAGGTTCTGGAGAAGAGAAGATGGTATCTTCACATTGACTGCAGTCAAATGAGCCGCCGTTCACATTTCTGTGGTCAAATCAGCATCACTGGATTTTTGGTGTGAGTTTCATCCAATACTTACGGTAGCAGGACTGAGAACGCTGGAAAATCTCCACCAGACTCCACGGAGCTTCTTGATGTGACCACGGAAATGTGAACGGCGGCTCATTTGACCGCAGTTGGAAAGGATTGTAAATCAATGAAAGAGCATTTTGATGTTAGCTTTGATTATTTTATCAAGAACTCTGAGAAACCAATGATTGAATGTATTGATCACAGTCAATAAACATTGGAGAATTAGCTAAAAGAGTCTTTGGTGAACTGGAAGGAGAAAGAATCAGGATTTTGGAGGAAGTTCTGTCCATGAAGATCTTCACTTCCTCGTCCAGCTGACATCTGGATCAGAACCATACGGCTGGACATTACCCAGATTGATGGATGTTTTTATGTAGCAGTGGTGAAGATTTATGCTAGAGAGACACAGAGCTATCATAATCAGACAGGGGGGATCAGGGGCGGAGCTCCAAAAGCCACGCCTCCTCAGAAGAGATTTTGGAAACAGAGGCTTCACATCAACATGAATAATGTATTTTTAAGACATTTAGGTTGTGGGATTTTGGTTAAAAACTTCATAATCATGATTAAACACTACAACACTTGTCAAAATAAGATCCATCTCTCAAAGAGTGACTCGAGAGTCGGTTCAACAGGACTGTTTAGTTCCTCTGTGGAGAAGTGACTTTAGTCAGAGCGCCTTCTCCGTAACAGCATCCCAGTGGAACTCTGTCCTTCACGTTATCAGAGAACTCACCTCATACACTCTGTTTTAAAAGCACTTAAAAACTGGTTTATATCACAACAAACATGTCAACATTGAATTCTATTAATCACCTGCCTCTCCCTGTCTATTCTATGCCACCTTTGTGTCTTTTATATTAGTTTAAATGTTTCTCACTGTGTGCATTTTATTATTGTTTTATGTATTTTTAATGTATGTTTTTATTTTTTACTAGTGCATTTAATTGCTGTTTTGAAGTTTTTAAGTTGATTATTTCTAACACCTGTCCAAGGATTACAGATGAAAAATAGCTTTTGGGCTAATTCTGCAACGATGCTTTTGATGTGCACTGTCCCTGTAAATACATACATACTATGTTTTTTTAATGTTGTCATGGAGTGAATATGTCAATTTCTCCAAGTTATATATACTCAGCATCACATCAACCCATTCTTCCACTGTTGGCACCACAGCGCCATCTTCAGGTCACCTTTTCACAGGCCAACATAATCCTGAGGACTTTATAATCTTAAACTCTTTTTTGATGGATTGTCTCAACCTTTTCTAAATACATCACTTCAAAGGAGAATGGAAGCCTCATTTGAAAGACTATCTCTATGAATTTTTAATCTTTTTTTTCCCTTTGTGCTGGAGTTGAGAAGTATCTTATTGTGTTCTTCCACCTGAACTCTTCTCTGAGTTTGTAGTTTTCCACTGGTGTTCATTTATCTTTCTCCACTCCTCTACTGAGATTTCAATATTAGCTTCTCTTTCCCACTTATTTTGCGTTTATTCTGTGTTACCTCCTTTTAAATCCTCAAGAGCGGTGTATAATTTGGAAAATCACTTTGAGTTTTCTGTGATTTATATGAGTTGATTGTAATTTTTATCAGACCTGGCTGAGATGTTTCAAAATGTGTTTCTTTAATTTCTTGTCTAAGGTCGTGTTTTAGCTGTAAATATCGATGGAAATCTTTATTATCTAGTCTAAACAAATCCTTCATTTCCTGAAAGTTCCTCTTTATTTTTAGTTATCTCTCAACACATCTTCTGTCCATTCTTCCACAGTCAAAATTTACTATTTAATTTGTTTGTTGTGAAGTTCACATCATATCTAATCCATCTCAGAAGTCTGCACTGTCCTGTTAAGTTGTATTTCTTTACTATATCGGTCCAGATCAGGAGTCCTGCAGCTCCAGATCCACATGTGTCTCTTTTATCTCTCCATGGTGGCTCCTCAGACAAACATAAAAAAAGTCATGAAGACTGCTGATCCAGACATGTCGACCATCAGAGTCAGCAGCTCCTGATAATGTCTGTCTAACCAAAACTACCTAAAGAAAACAAATAAATAAAGCCTGTAAACTAAGACTACCAAGATCCAACCCCAAACTAAAATAACAAAATCCAGCAGAGTAAGACTGCTGAGGACAAAGAGGGGAAAAAGAACAAAAATAAATAAAATAAAAATGAAATAGCACTCTTTTAGAGTAAGGATTGTCATTTAAAAAACTTAAAGTATACTGCCTCACTTTTAGAATGAACTAAGTTTACTTGTAGTACATTACACTTCAATAGTTTACCTTTTCTTAAGGGTATGCATGAGTAAAGTTAATGTGAGAGATGAAAGTCATATAAGAGCCCAGAGTTGCGCTGTGTAACCAAGGCAACCACCTTTTCTTTGCTACCAAACGGGAACAGCAGCTGGTCGTCTATGACATGAGTTCCTACATTAGCAAAGCAGAGCTATGACCGTTAGCAGTGCAGTGTTTCACAGACAGAATCATGCTTTAAAGCTAACAGGAAGTTTGAAACTGAGGTTATCTCTGAAGTTTGAGGATGTATGAAAACATACAGTTGATGTGGATCGCAGGTATATTTGAGAGTTATTTGTAACGTTTGATCCCAGTGAACCCTTGTGTTTTCTCATTGGGGTCCAGATGACCCCACCCTTACAATGATGTGTGACCCCTCCCATGACAGAGGTGGGGAGGATTTTATCTTTGCCACAGATACCAGAGAAGATAAAAAAATAATTGAATAAGAGTTCAGCGTGCTGTCTTGAGGGTCCAGATGACCCAGTTTAATGTAATCGTACTGAGGATAAAGCAAAGTTACACGACTCAGGTGGGAAAGTAAAAGGGCTGCATGAAGGCCAGTCTTTAAATCACTGCAGCCCACAACCACATGCTGGCGTGCCAGGTCACGCCACTTGACGCCAGGTCACGCCACGCCACTTCACACGCCACGGCACATGCCGCCCTGGTTGCTTTTTAGCTTTTTGTGATCATGTAATAGAATATTATGTAAAATGATTCACTATCTGTAAATTAGAAAGTAGTTACAGTGAAGGTACAACTTCCTCATATGTTTATAGGTTAAGTGTTGGTAGATTTTTTGATGAAATTACATTGTATTTATTTATTAAATGAATAACATTCCGACAAAGTCACCCCAATGATATGAAAGTCTGGACCATCAGAAGTCACAGGTTCCTGCTGCTTCTTTTTGGTCAGGTAACTGTCAGCTTGCGAATAGATTCTAACCGGAACCAGGCCTTTTTTCTTCGAAGGGTTTTTTTTTTTGCTTCCTTACTCTGAAGCAGAAGAGGAAGCGATGCAACCCTCCCGGCTGAGACCTGACAGTTCCTCATTTCAGCACATCGGCTGCTGTGCTGCTGGAAATGTCTCCACTGATCATCTAGAGTCCATGCCGAGAAGAAACGCCACGTTGGAGTAGAAACTGAATCAAGAGTCACAGCTTTTAGTCATGGAGGAGGTGAGTACTTAAGACACTTTCTAGTTAGTGAGCTGCTGTATTATTTGGAGTAGAAGGCCTCAGTTGGTTCCAAAGAACACTTTTGAATGAGGTAAAATACGCTGCAGGGGAACGCCCCTATTTAAGAGCTGGAGTTTTCTAGCTGCATGTTTGTGGAAGGGTGTGCGATGGTGACAAATACAAAGATGTTTTGGACTTCACTATTGTCACAAAGCGCCTGTCTGTGCAGAGATGTGGAGCCAAACTGCTGCTCTAGTGTAGCATAAACCAAGAGGTGAACACTTTTATGAAGCTGTTCATGTAACCACAATACCCTGAAAACAGACTCGAGCTTTCTCTATTTACGCTGCCATGTGGTTGATGCCGCAAAGTTTCTGTCCAGAAGTGAACTTAAGCGTTTGAAACGCAGCGTCAAGGTTCGCTTGAGCAAAATGCTAGGAGGGAAGTAGCATCCAAAAGGGGAAGACGTCAACACCAGGGGACGGAAAACACCACGATCCTGATGTTTTACCAACACAATATGACATATGGATGACACAGAACATGTTCTTAATGCTGAGGTGAAGCATATTTGATCCATTATCCTAAAAAGCCTCAGGTTGAGGATAATGTTGGATGTTTAGGGTGACACACCCAACAGTTCTTGAACCATGTGCTTTAGAAGACACACTTTTGTCCTCTGGTATAGGAACAGTGGTGGAAAACACAATTAAAGAAAATGACAGCTCCTCCATAAGTTTCACATTTGATAAAGTATCTCTCCTAAAAAAGGGAAGTTAAAGAGTAACAATGAGACTGGGAACTGGAACCCTGCTCTTTGAATCCAAAACTACAACCAAAAATAACTTCAAATGTTTACCGAGGATTTTTAGCTTGAATCTGACTGCTTTAGTTTTAACAAGATGAAAGCAATCAAAATGTTCCTTACAAAGAGAAAACAAAAGGAGAAAGGGAGGGGCTTATGGGATGATTCTCATCACATGCCAACATCCTCCTAATTAAAGTTCACCCAACAGAAACACAAGTAACATCTTCCATCTTCACCTTGTCTACAAGAAATGTTCCCTTTATTTTGCTCTTGTCAGTCACAGCAGTTCCAGGCTTGTGATGATCCACAGCTGTCTTAAGTTCAGTTAATCGTCCCCGAACTTATTCAAGTGTCTGGTCTTCAGTTGTTCCTGCTCCGGCTACGGCACTGGTTTGGTTTTTGTCACGTTCCAGTTAATGAAATGTTTTTTATGTTGAGCCTGGTCTCCAGGGTCCTCCTCCAACGACATTCATGACTATTTTTGTTGAACTGTTTCTTGGACACATCAGCTGCGTTTCCATGACACATTTGTGCAAAACGTTATCGAAATTCTAGAAATTTTGAAAAAAAAAACGTTTTTTTAATGACACAGTTTCCATTAAATCCCAATTATGTGAACAAACACAAACCAACTCACGCAATAAGTCATTAAAACACGGAGATGGATGAGAACAAGTCATTTTAATTTTTTTTTAATTCAAAATGGAAGTATTTGGATGATGTCACAGCAGCGTGGAGCACAGCTAGTCCATTGATGGTCTCAGATGCAGGTGAGAAACTGTTCAGCAGAGTTTGAAAAACAAGCATTCTAACGATGGAGCAGCTGGACCATTTTTCTGTTTAAAAACACAAGATGAATTCAAGTTTCTGTCTCGGCACTAGCACTCATCTTCAAAGGAGATTTATGAGTCAAGCTGAAAAAGTGCAGCTACAGATGAAGCGATTTGGGAAATCTTGGTTGGTGATTTTACGGACGAGCTGTACAATTCCTAATGATGCGCAGCTTAGAATGAGCTGTGACGCTGTGATCTCTCGTGGCGCCCGCTGTGCTGCGCCCAGGATAGACACTCCGACCAAGAAGCAAATTTAATTTGAAAAAAAAGTTTCCATTGTCTATTTTAACACACCCCAGAAAAACCACCTCCTCTGAGTGCAAGAACAGTTCTCGATAAATGAAAATCTTTTCAAAATGATGGTCATTCCATTAAGAGAATTTATGATCAAAAATCCAACTTGTGAAATTTCAGAGTTAATGGAAACGCAGCTAGGTTTACAGTCATTGAACACTTTGGTTGAGCAATTCCATGCAACAAACCTCCAAAACAGACTCATGTGTTGATGAGAAGTCTTACATCAGTCAGTCGTGATCACTGATGCAGAGAAGTCATCTTCAGTGTCACCAGCTCATGGACAGGTTCAGTAATAGCAGCTTGTTGACTGGCTGAGTGTTTTTGCCTTTTGGACTTTCTGATCTTAATCTAGATAAATGGGGAACATCTGGTTAGAGAAGGCCTCGTACTTCAGCACATGACAAACATAGTTTAGGCTGCATTATTTTCATTCGTTCAGCATCCTATAGAAGGGAGGAGCCTCAGTTTAATTTTGGACTGTTCACACTTAGCATGAGCAGGTCTTTAGACGTCCGTTCTCCAGGGGAGCGTTTGTTTCAGCACCACAGAGAACAACTGCTATTAGACTGCAGAGGTCTGTGAGCTGAGAGGAAGAGCTGTGTTTGTCTTTACTGTGTAGCAGACTTCCTGTGTGAACTTTAACATAAATTGAAGCATCATAAATATTTTGAACTTTTTCAGTCATATCTCAGTGTAGCTGCTGCTTGATGTTGAGCTGTTGTGAGGGTTTAGCTGTAACTTAAACTTAACAGGAGAAATGAGAATAATTAGATGAGCAGAATACTGACCCTTCACAGATGAAACTTAAGGTGCTTGAGCATTGAAGCAGGAGAAGTACCAACCTCCTCTCTTCGTGAGAAGCATCAGCATCACACCGTGGAAGTTCAGCTGAGACTGTAGAAGCACTGGTGTTCAGAGGCCAACTCCGATGAGCCAGACCTAGAACTGCAGTGTGGGGAGTAACCCACATCTGAATGGGACAAATGAGAGGAGTCTGAGCTTGACGTTTATCAATGTCCAAGTACTCCTGCAACAAATGCAGTAACAACCACAGAAGTTGCATTACCTGTGATAATGCTAGTGTGAATGCTTTTTGCTAGTCACTGAAGATGATGAAGCTTTTTGCTGAAAATGATGATGCAATTTACTGTAACTGCTGAAGGGATTTAATGTAAAAGCCAAACGTTAAATTTGCTAGAAGACTGGAAATTTCATTAAAGGACTACTAAGGATGTTGACCCACGTTTCTGAATTTTTTTTGTAAAATTACTCAAAAATCCCTAATACATGACAAAATACACTCCAAATTATAACCCCAAAAGCCTCAGTAGACGCCAAATTAGCAAAAAAATCTAGCTTGTTGCTTAAATACTAGCTAAACTCCAAAATAGCCTAAAATTCCTTAGTAATGAGCCAAAAATATTAGCAAGATGATAAAATATTAAATAAACTCCAATTTCTTTTTGAAAATTACTGGAAAAGATGAAAGAATCCCATGAATATATTTAAAAGTTTGTTGCTAGTATTCTTGAAATTTTGACATTTAAAGACTTTCTCATTCATTTCCTAGTGGTCATATTTTTCTCAATATTTCAAAAGCTACAAAGTTAATGAATACCAAAAATACAAGCAGTGATGTCCTGAACGAGCTGAATGTTTTGATACCAAGATTGATGAAATCTCTGAGACTGTGATTGAGTTTTTACACGCTGAAAAACAAACAGAAAGCAGCAGGAGAATCCCTGTAGTGTGAATGCTGACTAACATTCACACTGTAACTGTTGGGCTGGTCCTAATGGCACAGTTACTGTCAAGCAGAGAGGTTCTGCTTGAGCGGGCGGCTCGACTTTGTATTGATCTTTCAAAGCAGAAGTATCACTGTTGAGGTGTGGAGCGCTCGCTTCACGTTGTTTTTGATGAAGTGACTTTCCAAATGAAGCTTCATGTCATCACTCGCGTATTTTGAATTCAGAGCGAGGTTATTCATTCGGGATCACTTGTTTGTGGCGTTAAGAGAGAAGTGATGAGTCGGTTGCAGATATTTTCCTTTTTTTCTAAGCTGCTGGCTCATTACGCTCACAGCAGCAGTGCACAAACCGAGCACGAGGAGAGAGACAGACAGGGAAAGGGAGACAGGTACAACGAGAAGAAACAACATCCACACAGAAACATGAGGGAAAGAAAACGAGGCCCCAGGAAAAGAAGCATCTGGAGCCATTCAGTATCTAGAATCTGCAAGAAAAGAATTTCCTCTAGAACCGGCTCCACAACCAGAGCAGATCATCACTGACTGAAGACACCGGACCAGCTCCTCAAAGCTGAGACTCTGGGTTATTTGAAATGCTAAGTTTGATTGTTTCGCACATTTTAATTTATACTTTGTGTTGGTGTTGCAGTGTTTTTGTGTTGGATCATTTTACATTTGTTTGAAAGATAATTTTTTTTTTTTAACATAATACCATCATAAAACCATCAGAACAACAAAAGCAGAACAGACGACCTGACAATGAAGAACTGAATACCAGACACATATAAAACTGTGGATGGTTCACCTGGATTGACTGACAACCTAGAAAATGCCCAAAACCAAGAACACAACTGAAAAACCAAACCAAAGCGCAGAATCCTCGCAGTTACGATAAATGACAAAACCAAATGCTGCACATCAGACGCCGGCAGAAAGTTTCCATTTCTTTACGAAAAACTGAAACCGGTTTATGTAAAACATAAAAAGTAGCAGAACTTCAAACAGAAAAAAAATGTGAAGAGAATTTTGGAGTAGAATGAGCAGATGGGATGACCCGTCAGGTGGAACAGCAAAGATCTGGACAAGAACATGTGAACATAAGATGGAGAGGGAGCCATAACAAGGATGAGTAGCTGCTGGAAATGAAAATGAACCTAGAAACAAATAGAACAATAGAAACAAACAACAGAGAAAACGTATCAGAGCATCCAACTACACAAAACGCAAAAATCCTTCAAAAAGTAAAAATAGACAATATTAGACAGGTTGGATACTTTTGAGCAAACTAGATCATATTAACAAACAGAACAAAGTCAGGAAGACAGCATTGTTCTGGATGAAGTTGTTGAAGTACGCATAAGGAAAGTAACCACACCGTAAAAGGGAAAAATTAAATCAATTAACCAAAGTTCTGTAATTTGTTACATTTAAAAATATTAGCTTTTATCAAACATTTTAAAGTTGAATAAACTATCAACTCAAAATTTTAATTTGATGAAAACTAATACATTTAAATGGAACAAATTACAGACTTTGGTTAATTGATCAAATGTTTCACTTTTTACAGTGCACGATTCATGACTGTAAAATAAGTCATCTTGGTTAATAATTAACTTGTTATCATCTTTTAATGTTAATGCTTCTTTTTCTCTTCTTTGTTTTTGTGTTACACACCACAGATTTAGCTCTGTGTGGAAAACAGTGTTGTAAAGAAACAATAAAGAGAGCCAGGAATCTAAGACACATTTGATTTGGTAGAGTAAATGTAGAGTAAATAAGTTAAAACAAGTGAGATTTTCTGACCTGACCGTGAGTTGTTCTCCATATTGGAATGGTATAGATGTATGTTTACTGCTGTGTTACAGTTTTACAAACAGATCTGTAAAAACGAGAATGTGACTTTTCACTAGTAAATTATTGCTGTCAGCTGATAAAGGAGAACTTCTAGAAAACATTTGAACAAGATCTGAGTGAGTTTACTCTCAATAATGAACGTTTAGACTGATCCTGTAGTCTATTCAGAGTCAATGACAGCTTTAGACTTCTCACTGTTTCCATGTTTTCTGTCAGGACCATCGATCTTTATGTTTATGGAGGATGATGGTGGTATTTGTTTGTGTGTTAGACCTCAGATCAGACCAGATGACCTGCTGGTAATCAGATTACTAAGTGGAGAAAAATAAACTAACCAGGATTTCCTCAGTAGTGAAGAGAGAAGAGTCCATCAGAACTGAATCCTCGTCCGGTGGACGGACCTGGAAATAGGTCGTATGAACGACCGCCTGCCTCATCAAAGTGGGACTTTAAATTTGTGGAGTTGAGCTTTAGAGACTCTGAGTCAGCTGAACTCTAGATGACCGGCTGAAGCTTATTTTCCACTGTTGCAGAGCAGCTGTTGTTTGGATCTGTACACTAGGAATCCCCTCCACTGTACAGTTATCAACTTTTCTCAGCAGAGGTGCAAAAAGTCTGTTTTTCTTTTAAACATATGTTAACCATAAAGAAGGAGGCCGAGGACTAGTGAGCATGGAAGCCACTATCCAGGATGTAACATCCAAGATGCATGAATATGTCAAGCTCAAGGACACCAACGGACAGCGTGCTCATTGAATGTCTCAGACAATGGAAAGCAGAGGATGTGATGCTGAAGGACAGAGCCTCATGGGAGGACAAGCCCCTGCATGGGATGTACCACCGGACAAAAACTGCAGTGGCTGATATCAAGAAGTCCTACCAATGACTAAATTTGATTTCGGACACCCTTTCAATTCCAACATTATTAATCATGAGTTTCCTATCAGTATTGGCTTTTCTGTTACCGAATATTATGAACTTGGTTTTATTTAGGTTTAGTGTTAACTTATTTAGATCAAACCAACTCTTAAATCTATTGAGTTCTCTTCCAGCTGCCTCCAATAGCTCTTCCAAGTTGTCTCCACAGCAGAACAAGTTTGTATCATCTGCAAATAAGATAGTTTCCAACAGGTTTGAGATTTCACAAATATCATTGATATACAGTATGAATAATAGTGGACCCAAAACTGAACCTTGAGGAACACCAACCTTCACTGACAATGTTTTTGATTTTACCTGATTTATTTCGACATACTGCTCTCTGTTGTGCAAATAACTATGAAGCCAAGTTAGGGCCAGTCCTCTCACTCCATACATGTGCAGTTTATTTATTAATATGTCATGATCAACCGTATCAAAAGCTTTTTTTAGATCTAGAAAGATTCCCACTGCATATTGTTTTTTTTCAATTGCAGATGATATATTTTCAACAAAGTTTGTAAGGGCAAGTGAAGATGTTCGTTTCTTCCTAAAGCCATATTGATGCTCATGTAAAATATTGTGTTTATTGATGAAGGAGTCCACTCTAACATAAAACAATTTTTCTAATATTTTTGAGAACTGGGGAAGCAAGGAGATCGGTCTATAATTAATCAACCTGTGCTTATCCCCACCTTTATATATAGGTATGACCTTGCCTTTTTCACTAGCTTCAGAGCTTCTAGAAGGCTCATCTCATTTGCTCATTAAGTTTTTCTTATTTTGTGGTTGTCATAACACCACACCACCAGTGACTAAACTTCCTTTCAGTGTGACATCTTTAAATAATTGCTCATCAGCCCCACAATGATCATGTGTCAGAAAATGCAATGACTGAATTGGTGGTATGTTGGGTAAGACATTCGTGTTTGTCCAGATTAAACAGAGTTGGATGCAGAATGCAGCTCTGGGGAGTTCAGGATGATGGTTGAAGATCCTGAGTTTCACACTAACATCCTGAGATCTGTTTGTTAAGATGCTCACAATGCACAAAGAAAAATGATCTTGTAGCTGCAGACTCTGTAGTTTGTTTAATAGTTGACTGGAGTTGATGGATTTGAATGTTGATAGAAATCCTGCACACAAGCTCTCCATGTATGTGGTGCAGTTTCTTCTATGAGGGATTCAGTGTGCAGGTCTAAGGGGTTGTCTGTAGGTCTGTTTGGGCTGCATGCTGTGGCTTCAGGCTGGGTGAGAACTGATGTACGCCTCTCTAATGTTTTTACAGTCACAGAGCCACAGGCTAGTATCACCAACCCTGTGATGGTGGTGGGCTTTGCTTGGATTATGATGGCAGGTTCAGGCAGGTGGGGGCTGTGCTATGCTGGTGACTGTTGAAAATGTTGGTAGAAACCTCAGCAAGCAGATCTGTTTGTGTGTACTTATTTATACCTTGGAGTAACAAGGAAAAGCCGCAAAACGTGCCAGTCTAGTGCCCTTCCCAACTGATACACAAACACACATTTATTACTGGAGGGGTTGTTGCAGGTGTCAAATACTATCCAGCCTCTCCTGAACAAGTCTAGAAAAGCATTAGCACAGATTCTTCTGATCATTTTGGGGTCAGAGGTTCTGTTAACTAAGAATCAACGCTGAAAGACTATGATTTGCAACTGCAGCACACGAACAGAAAGGACAGGCCTTCTCGCAGTCTGATGTGTTACTTCCTTCCTCTTTGTCATTACAGGGTACAAAAAAGGACCCAGCCCAACATAAAGAGAAACCACCGCTGGGGAAGGCCGGCTGGGTAAAGAAGGCTCATGGCAGACTTTTGACCAGCTATAAAGAACGATATATTGTTTTGGAGAAGACGGAAATTGGGGTTTATGAAAACGAGGTATAGTTCTTCTAACAGCTGTTTTTGTTCTTTAATGAAATAAAACCAAAAAGTCTGTCCTGATGAAGACAACTCCACCAAAAGGTCGATTTATCATAAAACAAATACACATTAAACAATGACTGGCTGTGGTTATCTCAGTTAATATTTTCCAAGAAGACGTTAAAATTACTTGAATTTCCTTTTATTTGAATCAGAAGTTTCTGCATGTTTGTGCCTTGTGTTGTAGGACCTGCAGAACTGCTTGGAAAGGTTTGACCTGGAGAACTATGAAAAGTGTCATGAACTGAAGAGCCCGTTCAAAAAGAAGCACAGACTTATTCTTATAAGATCTTCAAAGAGTGGAAATAAGGTGAGTTTGGAGACGCTTCACAAGTCCAACCTGAGAAAAGGCAGCAGCAACATGAAAAATGAAGCGTTGCCATTCTCTCCATTTTAGTATGAATTTCTCCCTGATCATAACCACAGTTAGTTAATTATCCTAAATAAATGAAGTGTTCACCTAACATTGTAAGTTATATTGATGATGATTTGTCTGTGGATCATTACCAGCACTGATAATTTTAATTGTCCTTTTTTAAAATGTTATTGGCTGGTAACTTTTCTCGTCATCAGGGCTTTGATCTCACTCTGGGGGTGTGTCTTAAT
>NC_050514.1:7355088-7364465 GCF_002922805.2 Oryzias melastigma
TAAAAGGGTACAATAACGAAAACTGGACACCAAAAATAAAAGGAAAACAGTTTATTTGATAAAGGAAAACCTGTGTCCTGAAATGAAAGTACCAAAATGAAATAATAAGTGTGCTGGTTTAAAAAGACAAACCAAAAGGGAGTTGGAACCTTGGCGAAACATAAAATAAATCATGGAGACTGCTGATCCATACATGTTGACCTGATAATGGCTGTCTAACCAAAACTACCTAAAGAAAACAAATAAACAAAGCCAACAAACTAAGACTACCAAGATCCAACCCCAAACTAAAATAACAAAACCCAACAGAGTAAGACTGCTGAGGACAAAGAGAGTAAAAGAGACTGAAACAGACCAGCGCCGCACCACCTAAAACCCAGCCTGCTCTGCTCTCTGCCTGCCTCGGTGTGAACTCCTCTGTCTTCAATAGACAGCAGGTAGCAATTAAGGGACATCAGCCACAGCTGCCAGGTGAGCCGATGGCCTGGATGGAAAAAGGTGCAGCAGGACGTAACAAAGACGTTTTCACAATTTAGAGGCTTTTAATGTTAGTGACACTCCATGTTACGTCTCTTGCAGAGGACAAGAGTCATAGAGTGTCTAAAAGAGGTCTACATTTAGGCTAAAATATGCTAAAACACAACTCCACCATTCACTAGTCCTTATTTAGTGTATGCCAGTCATTTTTAGTTTAGGGATGTTAAAGTTAACGTGTTAACGCACGCAATTAATTTACAAAAGAACGCAGATTAATTACACGTCATAAGTGACGCAGATTAATTTTGCGTTGGACGGTTCAGGCTTTCATAAGTTAATTTCTGAAAATCCACACTTTGTTGGACACTAACTTCATATAACATGGTCACTTACAAGAGAAATAAACATTCAACAGATTTTTAGAGCTTAACTCTTGTTTTGGTTGAGATCACTTAACACAAAAAGCAGACTATTTGATTGGTGGTGCTGCCCGTTGTCATGGTAACGTGGAAACGTGTCATTGGACCGACAGAGCTTGACTGCAGCAGCAAAGGAAAGCAGTATATATGCTGATCGTCATGATGGGTTCAATACAGCATCAGAACAGAGAGAAAGTTCCCCTCTTACTGCTTGTTTTAGTACAGAGGATGACGGAAAGAGTTTATTTTAAAGAATTCTGCGCAGTGATATGAAACATTTTGAATGTGACCGGAACTTCTTTTTAGCTGTGCTTCAACACCCGCCAGCCAATCAGGTTTGAGTATTCACCCAGACCATTTCAAAGTGCAGAAACACAATGTTTGATTTTTATGGCTACATGTCAACATCTTTGTTTTCTTGGAGTAAAACTGCAGACATAAAAGTCTTGAGAGTTCTGGGGCCCGTTTCAAGAAGCAGGTTCAACAAATTTAGAGTTCGAACCTGAACTTAGAGTCACTGGACTCTAAATTCCCAAACTCAGGGTTTTCGGTTCCAGAACAGCTGAAAATGTTTGATTCAATCAACTTGAAGTTGTCAGAACCAGAATCAGGTGTGAGCGTCGCGACCATAAAAAGCCCCGATCAATGGAGCAAAGACAGCATGATTCACCATGGCAACGGGAACAAACACCTGAGTTACGTACTTCCGGCGAGGGAAATTGATAAGTTCCTTCAAGCATGTTAAAAAAGTATTTATTTAATTTTAATTCTCAAGACCTAAAAAATATTCGCCGAATTTTTTTTAACATAAAAATGACTTTCCGTGGCTGGGAGTCGAACTCGCTACCTATGCAGTGGGAGGCAGGGTTGTTGTCAGTTGAGCTAATGTCTGACGTGACTCCCGGACGGAGGACAAGTCAAATCGTTCTCCGGTGTTTGACATTCCTTGATTCCTATTGTTAAGGGTTTAAAATAAGGAAAAGAAAACTGTATTTTTTGATAGCGAGTCCCTGGAAAAACGAACTATTTAAAATATCGCTGAAATAAAAATGAATTGGGAAACTGCAGTCAGTCGACTCGTGTCCTCCAAATCCTCTACCGACGTAAATAACATTTCCTCTGGATTAATCAGCCTCCTCTCTACATGATCCTCTATGAATGAACATGTCATTTTGATTTCTGCGTGGTGAAAACGTGACGTCTCTAATGTGAATGTTCTCTAAATGTTCATGAGGAACTCATATTTGATCATCTTTCACTTTAAAAAGGGGCGGAGACCGCAGAGAACTCTAAGTTTCCTGAAGAAAACCTGCTACCGACCAGGTTTCGTTCACAGACTCAGTTACCATAGTGATTGATTCTGAGTTCATCCCAACCCGCTTCTTGGAACGGGCTTGGTTTCGCCCACTTTCCCGGGTTTGAGTTATCCCTCTTTCTGAAACCGAAAACTCAGAATTTTGCCGAATTTGGAGTTCACGAACTCAGAGTTCCAACAAAACCTGCTTCTTGAAACGGGCCCCTGCTCATCTTACTCTTGGTGTTTTTTGTGCTCACAAATTACACTTCTGGGATATCTGAGTTAACACTTTACAAATTTAAAAAAATCAGACAATAAAAATGAAGGAAATGTTTCTCTCTGACCTGTTTTTGTAAAAAAGTCTCAAATTGATATGTAAATTTACCTAGTAAAACATTGTTATTAATCAGATAAATTACAATCCAAAAACATGAATAATTATGTTATTTTTTTTAAATTGATCGCCAACACTATTGTATATATTATTTATTTCAATAAGAGTTTTACATGAGGGGCGGGTTTTGTCCCAGCTCAAGAATCAGCATTTTTCCTTTTTTCCAATTTAGTCATGGTAAAAATAAAACACTGATCATCACGATTTCATCTGCTTGTTCTGTTCTTTAGTGAAGCTTAAATGTCCCATTGTATTTTGTAAAGATGTTCTAGAGAGCATGCTGTGGATATTTTTATGGTAATTTCCTGGTTTGGTGTATGTCTGTGCAGACACACCACACCATTAAAAACCCAGAGCAAGTGCATCTTAAAATAGTGCGGCGCGAACAACCTGCTCAGCACGTTGACATTATTACCACAGAGCACGCTAACTGTGTTGTCTCCAAAGTTAGAAACAGAATTCACTTAACAATGTTAGAAAATGACCTGTCATTGTTATTTTAGAATTGTTGAAATATTTTTGAGTTTATTTGAACTGAGCTGTAAATGGTTGAAACGTTTTGTTACAGTTAAGCCCAGCAATCTTTGGACCGTGACACAGGTATTGTGTTATCTAAGAAAACGTTTACAGGATACAAACATCTGAAAAGGGGCTTAAAGTGCAGACTCTCAGAGGTCATTTGTCAGCTTTCATATCTAAACTGGAGCAAAAAATGAAAGCCACCTCTTTGTCAAGGAACTAGACAACTGACTCACATGGCAGCCACAGAAACCACCAGGCTACTGAGGCTATTCTCTTGTTAAGCTGTCTTCATTAAAAGTTTGCTTTTGGAAGCTGTTGCTGTTGCATTGTGTTTCTGCACTTTGAAATGGTCTGGGTGAATACTCAAACTTGATTGGCTGGCGGGTGTGGAAGCACAGCTAAAAAGAAGTTCCGGTCACATAGCCAAAATGCTTCATATCACTGCGCAGACTTCTTCAAAATAAACTCTTTCCGTCATCCTCTGTACTCAAACAAGCAGTAAGAGGGGAACTTTCTCTCTGTTCAGATGTTGTATTGAACCCATCATGACGATCAGCATATATACTGCTTTCCTTTGCCAGAAATGTTAGGGGAGGTAAAACTATCAGCTCGGTACGTTCTGAGGTTTGTGGTGAGCTTAGTAACTGAAAATGGCTGGACATCCAGGAAGACATCAGTGGTGGATGATCATAGAATCCTTCCATGGTGAAGAAAAGCCCTTCACAGCTTCAACTCAAGGGAAGAACACTCTCCAGGAAGAGATACATCAGTTTAGACATTGAATGGGAGTAAATACAAATGACTCACCACGGGGTGGAGATAAAAGATCAGCCCCCAAACAGAAAGGCCAGAATTAAAGTTTGCCCAAAAACATCTCAAGAAGCCAGTCCAGTTCTGGAACAGACAGATGAGACCAACCTGAACCAGAATGATGGGTAGAAAGCAGTTTGAAGATTGGAACTGTGAAACATGGTGGAGGCAGTGTGATGGTGTGGGCATGCATGGCTTCCATTAGACCGGATCACTTATTGATGATGTGACAGAAGACAGAAGTGTGTGGAGACACAGCAACGTTAACAGAATGACATTTCACAGATCAGATGTCAGGAAGTTTCTCATTCATCCAGGTGATGTCGTGAAGTCAAATCATAGCAGCTGGACTTCAACTCTTCCATTAAAGTCCATTTGGTTCAATGTCTGGATCTCCAAAGTATTTTAGAATTGCTAGAAAACATCTGAAACATTTTAAAAAAGATCTGAGCGAGTTTACTATCAATTGTGAACGTTTGGATCAGGGGTCTGAAACCTGTAGCTCTGGAGCCTCGTGTGGGTCTTTTACCTCTATTGTGGCTCTTCGGTTAAAATAAAATGTTTTAAAACATTTTTAAAAGTAAGCCAATAAAGCAAATTAACTTAAACTTTATTAAACTCCCTCACAAACAATTGAAGGATGGTTTGAATAATTCAGTGAGGATCCTACCAACAGTGGCTGTAATTCTCCATCATAGTTTATTAATGTCCTTCTGACACATTTGGACTTCATTCTGAGGTTCATTTATCACAGAAAATCAATTTATTTTCAGTAAGCACAACAAGAATTAAAGCTATGTTTAATTATAATCCACTGGATTATAAAGTGGGCTGCACGGTGGCGCGGTGGTTAGCCCTCTTGCCTCACAGCCCCGGTTTGAATCCTGGCTGCGGGATTTGGGACCTTTCTGTGTGGAGTTTGCATGTTCTCCCCGTGCATGCGTGGGTTTTCACCGGGGACTCCGGCTTCCTCCCACCGTCCAAAAACATGCTTCATAGGTTAATTGGTGACTCTAAATTGCCGCTAGGTGTGAATGTGAGAGTGAATGTGTGTGTGATTGAGGCCCTGAGACAGACTGGAGACCTGTCCAGGGTGTACCCCGCCTTCGCCCATCAGTGGCCGGGATAGGCTCCGGCACCCCTGCGACCCTGGAGGGATAAAGCGGTCAAGAAGATGGATGAATGGCTGAATGAATGGATTATAAAGTAGATTTTCCATTTTTGAACAAATTCAAGGATTGAAAGTTTTCCTCATGGTTTTAATATATGGTAGGGGTCACTTCATTAGCTCTGACTTCTGAGTTTGTGGCTGAAAAGGACCAGAAACAATAAAATAAACACTTCTTTTCTTATGACTTTACACTTCCTGCTGCATTCACATGATCCTATGGTGTAGGATGTCTTTTGTTTTCAAATCTCTGTCAAAAGGGCAACAGTGGCTCAGGTGGTAGAGCGGGTCGGCCAATGATCGAAGGAAAGGCGGTTTGATTCTCTCTCCCGCCAGCCAAAATGTCGTTGTGTCCTTGGGCAAGGCACTTAACCCTGCTTGCCTCCAGTGGGGCTCCACTGGTGTGTGAATGCGTATAAATGTTCCGGTGATGGTCAGAGGGGCCGTAGGCGCGTACTGGCAGCCACGCCTCTGTCAGCCTGCCCCAGGGCAGCTGTGGCTACAGTAGTAGCTTACCGTCACCAAGTATGAATGAGGTGTGAATGAATAATGGATGCACTATGTAAGCGCTTTGAGTGTCCTGAAAAGCGAAGATAAATCCAATCCATTATTATTATTATTAAAAGTTATAAACTATTTCATAGTTTTAAAAAAAAGCTGTTTTCTTTTTTTATGCAAAGAAAACACAAAAGTTTATTTAAATGTATCATGTCAGTAACAGAATCATAAATATAAATCATAATCTTATTTTTCTAAAGGGTGAATGAAGACTTTGTGGCTCCTTCTGGGTTTTGGGTTTTGAGAAATTGACCCGAATGGCTCCGTAAGTGTTGAAGGTTACAGACCTCTGGTTAGGTGATCCTGTAGCAGGACCACCAATCTTTTTAGTTTCATGGAGGATGATCATGGTATTTGTGTGTATTTGACCTCAGATCAGACCAGACGACCTGCTGTTTAGCAGATTACTAACTGGAGGAGAAGAAACTAACCAGGAATTCCTCAGTAGCAGCGAGAGAGGAGCCCAGCACTGAATCCGTGTCCGGACAGGGACATACGGAAAATACCTTCCCGGTGTTGGGTTGGTGCCCGAGTCTGATCGAGGCTGGGTGGGATCCACTTGTAAAACGGGACCCCCCAGCCAAGCGTTGCCGTCCCCTGCCAGTGAATTTACCCCGCGGCGGTGTGTCGCAACGATGTGGGACTTACACCAGTTAACCAATCACAACATTCAACTGTAATACCTGTTTCAACCTGTAGGGGGCGGGGGGCAGCACAAGACATTGTAGACCACAATTTAATTTGTTTTGGGGTTTTTTTTGTTTTTTGCTGACACTTGTGGCTCTGAGTGAAGTTAGAGAGCATGATGTGCAAAAGTTCCTGCTAGCCTGAGGCTGTCTCCTGTGGAAACCCCCCAAAATGATTGTATTGGTAAACTCTAAAATGTTAGCAGTTGCAGCCCCGGTAAGTGCCATGCTGCAGTTAATCTACTCAGGCTTTTACACCTCAGCTGTGTACGAGTTCTGCACTGATGGAGGAAAGTCAAGTGTTACAAGAATGAAATTCCACCAATGACCATGACCTTTGAAGTTGTGTGTGACTGACAGGTCCACGATGTAAAGCTCCAGGCTCAGTCTGTAGAAGAAAAGGAGGCTTGGATCAAGACCCTCAGCGAAGGAATCGATCGTGCAAAAAACAAAGCCTTCGACGAGGTAAACCGTCTTTTTCATGAATGAAGATCCTCCCTGTTTGTTCTCGTACTCAGAAAGCATGTTGTATTTTATTTTACGCAGGTGAAAGTTGAAAGTAATAATTTAGAGCATGTTACACGAACAAGGCCTAAAGGGAACCGGAACAGGAGGCCACCAACCAGGATCCACATGAAAGAGGTTTGACATTTGGATTTTAAAGGGGAGGAGTGTAGGGTTTAGCCCTCAGAAAACTATGACTTTGAAATTTATCCCAAATTATTTTCATATTTATTTGTCGTGAATGTTTCAAAATAATTCTATAATGTGAATTAACAGGATGAACTTCATGAACTGTAATCCAGTATGCTGAGAGCAGCCATGTATACTTGAGTATACTGTCTAATCTGATTCCAATTTTATTCAATTCTTTTGATTCTTCAATTTAATTCAATTTTGAGTTTACACATTTAGTTCAAGTTCAAGTTCAAACAACTTTATTTATCCCCGAGGGGCAATTCTGTTTTTTTGATGCAGAGAGTGCCTTCAATATAATTTATACACATTTGTTTAGAAAAACATTAATAATCTAGTATATGTTTTGAATATATTTCTATTAATCTGATCCAGTTCTCATACTGTAAATGTATCAGTGAAATACTGAGATTGTTAATATCATCCAGTGTTACATGGATTCTCTAAAGGAGAAGTTCTAACTAAAATGTTCAGATCATTAACATTGGAAACATTGTTCTGTTTCTCCTGGAGGACGTTTCAGTTTGGACACTAGGTGGAGATCACACTATAGCATTACATCTTATTCCAGAAGAAGAAGAAAAAGACTTTGCTTTAGACCACAAATAGTTACTTTAAAAAATATAATTCCTTAAAAGAGTTTAGAGAATTTATGTCTTTGAGTTTAGAAAGATGTTCGTTTAGTCATCAGAGTATGTTTAGGTTGAACGAGTGTTAGCATTAGCCGTCCTATGAGAAATTCCACTAAACATTAGCATCAAGGTAGTGGACTTTAGCTTTATGTGCTAAATCAATTTATATTTTTATGAATCTATTATTGATCAAATAAGCTTAAATTGATTCAAATTGATTAATTGATTTTATGAACCCCAGCCCTTCTATCTAACACTGGATCTGAAATCCTTTTGCCCGTTAGGTGGCCATTGTGTCTTCTGACGGTCTCCTGCGGTTAGATCTTGACCTTGAGGATGCCGTCATGCCAAATGAGACCCATCAAAGCTGCGCTGGTTGGACAACGACTTTAAAAGAAGAAGAGGAGAAGGGTGAGCTAGAGGCCTGTATTCAAAAGACGGCAACAGAACCTTCCATTCTTCCTACCAAAGCAGACGAAGCTACTTCTGCAGAAGATGAAAATCCAGACAAAAAGGTTTGATTGGTGCATAACTGTACCATGCAAATGTATTTATGAAAGGACTTTAAATTATTTGTTGTTCTTCTAGGTCCAGTCTCTGCCAAACGAGGCCACACCTGATGGAAAAGCTGTAGATGATCAGATACCTGCTGTTAAGAACAACCCACCAGCCCCCCCAAACAAACCCAGTGATTCCCTGAGGAACCTTGTAGTCACATTACAGTCTCCACGTATTTCTGTCCTTCCTTCACCTTCTCTCACAAAGGAAAAGCTCTCCCTGCAGACTGGGGAACCTGGGCATGAGGTGGACGACGCTTCCACAGCAGAGCAGGACCAAGAGAAGGATCCTGAAACAGAAACAGACGAGGAAGACCAGCTGGCTTCTGTCAAAGAAGAGGAAAAGGATGGTTTATGTGAGATCCAAGACTCTACAGAGTCTCTAAGCAAGAGCATCAGTCCTCTTCTACCGTGCAAACAAAACCATGAGAAATCTGTTCAGCAGAAAAAGCCCCAATCCACTCCCCCTAATAAGACTCCTACTAGTTCTGCCTCTGATCCCCCAAAAAGGCCTCCACAAGCCCCAAAGCCTCTGCAGCGCAAGCTCCCATCAGATGTCCTCCCTTCAGCGGAGCCACCGTCCAATGGCCTCAGCCAGAGCCCACGCCTCTGGAAGAAAAAGACTGGAGAAGAAAAGTCTGTAGAAAGCACCCGGCGCAGGAGCAAGGACTTTTCTGAGAGTAAAGACACACTTTCAGCTTCACCTTCTTTGAAGGCTAGATCAGCGTCTTTTGAAAACATGCTTTCAGATTCCTTCATCTGTTCTCAGCTCATACATTCTAACGCAGATGAGTGTGCAGCGACTCCTGGTGATGAGTTCACAGACCTCCAGGCTAAAGTTGCTTTTGAGATGGAAAACACAAGAAAGCTTCTCAGCAAGGCAAAGGAAGGGAGTTGTGAGGAGGGCTCAGCAGAGGAGCTGCTGGCTCAGGCCATGGAGAAACTGAGGAAAGCCGACCATGTTCTCAGAGAGCTCAACAAGCAGAAAGTTCAGAACAGGACGAGCAACAGATTGAGCTGGTGAAGATCACTGACAAACGGTTCCTGATTTCAGGCAGATTGGAAACTTTCAACCAGCCGCTCAAACTGTAGATGTTTGTGGATCAAATTCAGTCAGGTGGAAGATTTATGAGATAGACCTGGTTAGCAAAGATTCTTTGT
>NC_050514.1:7364602-7385562 GCF_002922805.2 Oryzias melastigma
CCCCTAATTCATTTCCAGTTGAGGCAGTGGACTATTGTTTATGTGGAAAAAGTGGAGTAATTGGACTTTTAATATGTTTTTGGAGCTTCCAAGAGTCAGTATAAACAATGTTAGGTGCGTTGTTCGTTTTTCTAGCAAAATACTCTAAAATAAAAATGCCAAAAGAATTTAAATTGTATTTCTCGTCCAACATGGCAAACTTCAAAGGTAACTAACATGCAACCACCTCAAAAGCTGATGGAAATTCATGTTGGCGACATGTGATAGGTGCAGTCAAGATGCAGATTGCTGCATTGTTTCATATATTTTATGTGCATTTAAAGCTGAATCCTGTTACTTGTCGCATTAAATGAGGTCCCGTTAGCTCTCACTCACATAGAGTGAGGACTGCAGTGAGCTGCAGCTGCGGCCGTGATTGGAAGAAATTTGGAGTATTAATCCCAACAGGAACTATAAACTATTAACTTTTCCTCCGCGTTTGTGCAGCCAAGAAAAAAAGTTCAGAACTGACTGTAGTATTTAGAAAGTATCACTGGAATACCATTGTCACTTTCTCATTTGGGCTAATGTTAACTAGCATGAAAGACACGTCTGATTATCGCTGTCTTTATGACTTGTTAGTTGTGTTCCATTTACTCCACTCCAGATTTCTAATCTTGTGTAAATGTAATTTTCAGTTTCAGGTAGAATCAGTCTGAGACGTCATTCTCTTTCCTAAAGTCTCAACACAGATGAAGGTTAGCGCACGCCGCTATCACTCCATGAAGAAGGCAGAGAAACATCATCAGGATCAGTAGTCTGAAGGTCACTTCAAAGTTTGTTTACACATAAAAGGTTCTGTTGAACAGGCTTTAATGTTCTAACATAACTACGTTTCATCTGAAGAAGTCACATTAACACACAGTACATGGTGTTTTTTTAGTTCTGGGTGTTTGGTGTTTCAGGAAGACAAACTTTGTCTCTGTGGATGTCATTGTGTATACACATAACCATAAACTATCATACAATGTAAGAAATAATCAAAATTAGACAATACCTGGGATAGTACACGATATTTGCTAAGTTGATGTATAGAGTTAGCCACACCAGAAGTAAACAAGCGGCCTTATTTGAAACTGTAAATACGTCACACAGCTCCGTGCATAGAGTCCAATAAAGATGAACTGAGTCCAGCTAACTCCTTTTTATCTTCTACTTCAATAGATTCTTGTTCCTCCTCTTTAAGACAAGGAGTCTGTGATTATTTTACTTTGAAAAGCCAGACTTTTACAGCAGTTTCACCTTGATCATGAAACATTACCAGCTAGCGCTGCTTTCTGTGTCTCTGTGTTGATGCTGGTAATGAAGCTGATAAATTATGGTGGATGCAGTCAGTAAAAATTATAAACAGTTTCTTTCTTCTACTGCTAATAGAAATTATGGATTTTTAGGCAGATATTCCTGTTTCCAGCTGAAACTACTATTTCCCTGCATTAGCTTTGAAAGATGGTAGGAAAATACTCTGTGTGAGGCTTAGTGTGGGCAGAAGTGTGCGGCGGTAAAATGAAGCTTTGATAACTACCTTCTTGGCTTCTCTGCTCTTGTTTGCTGTTGAAAAATATAATTGTGCTAGGATTTTACTAAAAAAAAGTATTAATTTATGTTTATGAGGGGGGAGTTACTTAGTGAAAGAGTGAGAGTTGATCAAATAAATTATGCCCAATTAATTGTAAAAAATAATTTAAAAAATACAAGAGTTTACGCTTATTTAAATCTGACTTTTTACAGTTTATGTAGCGAATTTTAACTTTCTTTGCCTGATGCCAGTGTGATTTTTATTTAACACATAATTTTGCTGTAACAACTATGTTAATTAATATAGCTATGATCATAGAAATGAAGTAGCATAGATCAGGTATTCTCTTAAGTCTACCTTTTCAGATAAATGACTTGAATAAAGAAAATCTAAAGTTGTGTTTTGCTGTTATTTTTGCTGTAAGTCTAAGCCTTAGTGCTTGTATGCCTCAGTATTCTTTTGTCATTGTTATTACTCACATGTGCTGATGCTAATAATCAGAGACATTCATGACTTTTACAAATTACAAAAATAAACCTCAAATTTGTTTTTCTTTTCATCTTTTCTGAACTGAACGGAGAGGTTTCAACTTTCACATAAAAAGCCCTTTTCTCCCAAACATTCTTCACATATTTATGTGTATCTGTATGTTGTCACAATAATTAACCTGCCACAAGGTTGAGAAGTTAAAAAATGACCTGGATGAAATGATGGATAGAAGTGTCCTGTACTTTGCTGTATCTTGGCCAACAAATATCTCAATAGAATTGAAATCTGTTTTTTTTTTCTTCCATGAAAACAACATTGCTGAATGGTTAGACACTCAAATGAACCTCTGAAGTTGGAAGGAAAAGAACATGAATTCCACCACAGAACTCTGGAAAAATAACAATAAAAACAACACGTCCTGTTGGAAATCTAGATAAATATCTACTTTGGAACTCTAAAAAACAACTGTACCACTCATTTACAGATTCTCTTTGATTACTAGCCTATGTTTAGTCAATATTTGTTTATTTATTTTTTAACAAAATAATTACAAAACTGTTCTTAATAGGAGTGAAATAATTCATTTTAATATCAACATTTCATTTTACAACAATTTGATTCACATCATAATCTGTGGTTGATGACTTACAGTCAGTATTGGTTCACTGACCTAAAATGGATCCAGATCATCTTTATCCAAAGCTTCCAGCGGTGTGACTCAGAGATAAATACCTGCTACTGAACAGTACAGGTGAAGTTTTCCAGTTGCTTATGGCATATCCCATCTGGAGTCGCCACATAGAATCTTTCAAAGGTTCAGGATACTCTTAGTTTGGCAGAGAGTTTTACAGCGGAAGCTGTTCCTAACACAACCCTGTATGTTATCTGGACCGGGGACCGGTACCGGGAGACCCAGACTCAGGCCCACTTGTGGCTACACAGTTTAGGCAGCAGCATGAGGGATCTCGCATAAGGACCCACACTGGATTGAGTTCATTACGCCCAAAACACACCTTAACCAGGTAGTCAGTCATGAATAGGGACTCAAACAAGTACCTGGTTCAGGTGTGTCCAGCCAATAAGAACATGCCAGAGCAGGTATATTGGAAAACATGCAGGAAGGTGGCTCTCAAGGACCAGGGTTCCCTACCCCTGCCCTATGCTCTTGAGCTTCTCTAGTTTTTTGTATTTTTGCAGCTCCTTTAGTTTTCCCTCTGTTGAGGTGATTTTTTGTCATTAAAGAATCTTTGTCAACCTGAACCTTAGTTTTGATCCCTGCATCTGGGTCTCTGCCTCCTGATCCGTGACACTGCCTGTCCTGACCCTCGCCTGGACCGTGACATAGTCTCTTCATGGATGATCTCATGCTCGTGATTGACCTCTGCCTGTCTGACCCTGATTCAGCTTTGTGAACTTTGAGCTGCTTACTCCCTGTCTGAACTCATAAACCTGCTGCAGGTCAATCCAGCTGTCTGCCTGTTTTTGACACTGAGAAACAGTCCGCTTCTTTTGGTGAATCATTTTCATGCTCCTCTGCTGTCCGGATGCGAGGAATTCAAGTGCACCTGCAGCCGTGTAGCATTTGGCTGATGAAGTGGTGGGAACATGCAGTGAATTAAAAACAAATCAGATGGAAGTGGAGGATAAAGCTGCTGCTCTTCCAGCAGAAACCAGGGAACTGAATCAAAGTGTTGATCTGGAGAAGCAGGAGTTGTTTCACCGACTACACGGTCATCCCGCTGCTATGCTACTGAGCCGGAGAAACACGGAGCGCTTCATTGTCCCGCAATATAAATGTATATAAATATAAGGGCTGTCAGATTTGTCGCGTTAATTACGCGTTAATCTGACGTGTGCTTGACGCTGACCATTTTTTTGACGCATTAATCGCGGATTTTCTCATACGTACCTTTCCATACAGCCGTCCCTCATCGCCCTCTAACTCACCGGCTGCTCTCACTAGATCACGTTCGGGTCCCCAACCACTGAGCTGCGAGCTAAAACCGGCCGGCGCTAGGACCCAGAGAGCTCCTGCACCCTAACCCGGCTCCAGTTCGCGTCCAGTACCACGTCTGGTGGTACCGGCTCGTGTCCGGCGCCGCGTCCCGAGAGCTGCGCACCCCCGACGTTCCGAACAGCAAGCGCACCGGGGGACGTTTTAAATGTTCTGGAGGTTTAAGCGTGATCCAGCCCCAGCATAGCGGTCTGTCTGCCGGCATATTCATGGCGTGAGCTCCGCTGGACACGTCGCTGCATCGAGCTGCAGCCAGAGAACGCGGCGGCAGTAACAGACTGTCAAACTATCCACAGAGTATCCCGCTTTTCTCAGTCTTTAAGGTTTTAAAAAACAAAAGTTCATTGGAAATGATAAATCTCTATTTCATTGATTACTGTAGTTCAGCAGAGGAGGAAAAGATTTGGTCCTGACAAAAAATGAACATGAAAGTGTTATGTAAATTTTATTTTTGATATTTTTATTTCATTTTACTGAACGTTGATTGAAGTTTTGAATTTAAAATGCCCTTCACTTGAACTTGGGCTTTTGTTAGGTATTTTATGTTACAGCCTTTTATTGTTAAGAAAGTTTATCTCAATACAATGTTACAAAATAAAGTATTTCTGATGAAAACTATTAATTTTGTCATTCTTGTTTTCATAATTAATGTAGAACTGCTAAATTCGACAAAGCACAATGTTTTTTCCTAATAAAAGGCCACATATTAATTTGTGATTAATTTGCGGTTAATCTCAAGTTAACTGGGGACAATGCAATTAATCGCAATTGAAAAATGTAATCGCCTGACAGCTCTAATATATATATATATATATATATATATATTTCTACCTGAAATTGTGTTTTTTTACAGAAGGTATAAGTAGGTATTCCTGAGGTAGTTGGTCATTCTTCCTGTTTGTCGGCCATCTTGGTTATACTGGCTATTTTTTTATCAAATTGTGATAACCTGCCAATGGGAAATTTTTAGGATGGGATGATGCAATATCTTCCACTGTAGTGGAATTAGTGCACCGGGACCCAAAATTCCAGACAAATATCAATAAAACCATTTTAAATGGCTGCACAGTGTCGTGACCGTCATGCGTGACAGGGTTCTCTTCCTCTCTTCCTTTTTTTCTGTCGGTTTGTGATGGACCGTGTGAAGGTTGAGCCACAAGAGAAAAAAAGATGTTCAAAAAAGAGTTTTTAATTGTCCCACATAAAAAAATGCCAATTTATTAATGGGCCCAAAATTAAATGGGATCAACTTAACAGAAGGTAACTTAGGAAATCAAACAAATTCTCCAACCAGGTGAACTTAAACTAACCCACCAACACCAGGGGAGTGTTAACCAGCTGATCAAACCATTGAAATGAGTGGGAGGTAACTACTAATAAAAGAAGCTTAAACACATTAACAAAACAGACAAATTAAAAGTAATTTTGACATTGAACAGATAGAAACTCGGGCCTAAGAAACAGTTTTATGTAATTAAAAGAAACAGCCAAATTAAAAGAATAAACTCTTTGGTTCTCCTCATCTTCTTCCAATGGAATCTTCCGTTGTCCTGCTCCTCCCACTGCCACATCTCAACCGGCCAACAGAAACGCAGAAAAAAGAAGAAAATCAGATGAACTAAATGTTAGGGCAAATCATCAAGTTAATGTTACCGTAAAACAAAATATGTGTAAAATGTAAATATAAATATATATTCATTAATTTTCTCAGCCGCTTGTCCCTTTCGGGGTCACAGGGCTAAATGCAAATATATTTACTGCGATTAAATAAACTACAAGATAAAATATCTGTGCAAAGAATAAACTTAACTAAACTGTGGGGTAGTGAATTATGGTCCAACGAGAAATATAACATAATTAGTATAAATAAACTTTAGGCTCAAATACAAAAGAGGTTTATATCCAAATATACACATTGTGTGTCAGAAATGTCATAACCCCCTATTGAAACAGTGAAAGGGTCCTTCAGCTCTCATCTGTCTGATCATCTGCTAGACATGATCAGTTAAAAGCAAATTAGGACATAAAAACAAGCAAACAACTATAGGATGTAAACATGTAGAAACAAACAGATGTATCAAAGTCAAAAATAGTCTGTTTTTGTTGTTTTGCTTCAAGAAGTAAAAAGTCACAGGATTATGTGACCCCCCCTCCGGATCCCTCATCCTGCTTCTATTCCTGTGGCGTGTAAGAGGTTTACTTGAGCTCCAGCCTCAGATTTCCTGTCTCCACACTCTTTCAGGCGGTCTGTGTTCCTTAGCTCCATCACTCCCCAGACTAACAAGATTACCGGGAAGAGGGGAGCTGCGCTGAGCCAGGTCCCGCAGGAGACCTGTGGAGCGGCCGGAGGAATGGCACGGGGTCCGGAGAGGAGCTTCTGCGGTCACACCAACCCCTTCATCCTTCTGTACGACTGACAAGTGCGCGGCGGCTTGGAGGACATCATGACCAGGCACTGGTGTCGAGCTCAGGTGAGACATACCTGCTCAAGTTGTACTCAGCATTTCAGACGAAGTCCCGCCACACCCGAACCAGAACCTGAGCTGGCATCTTTTCACCTGCGAGCTCCAAACATGTCCAACTGCTGCTGAAGATGGATGTAGATCTGACCTTAAACACAAAATCTTTAACTTACCGTAACTTTTCAATCATTAGCTCTATAATTCCAGTAGATTGTGAAGGAGAAAAGCTGCTCAACGAGCCGCTTTTCTCCTTCAGAATCTACTGGAATTACCGTATTTTTCGGACTATAAGTCGCACCGGAGTATAAGTCGCAGGGGCCAAAAAATGCATAATGAAGAAGAAAAAACCATACATAAGTCGCACTGGAGTATAAGTCGCATTTTTTTCAAGTAATTTATTTTACAAACTGGTTGAAAAAAACGATATTACATCATCCTGGAAGGTAAGTTATAACATTCATAAGTGAATAGAAAACAGGCTGAATATGTGTCAACACATATTCACATATTAGCATCATGAAAAAAACGAAAAGATGTAGCATTTATATAACATAACAGTTTTATTTAACTATAGCCTCAAGAACTCATCAACTTTGTATCTTTACTGTAATTAATTGCACACAATCTCACTCTATATCACTAAATCCGTTAAATTCTTCGTCCTTTGTGTCACGTCTGAATAACTAAAGTAAATAAAGTAATTGCATAGATCACCATAAGAGGGCACTCTAGACTTACGGTCCATATCTCATCTCATTAAAAATTCGTATATAAGTCGCACTGGAGTATAAGTCGCAGGGACATTCAATCTATGAAAAAAACCGCGACTTATAGTCCGGAAAATACGGTATGTTGATCGTGTTAATTATAAGAAAATAACAATAAATCAAAGAGCATAAACACTGGAGTTCTGCTGTCAAAAAGTTATAGAACTGGGCCCTGTTTCAAGACGCAGGTTTCGTTGAAACTCTGAGTTTGTGAAGTCTGAGTTAAGGAAAACTCTGAGTTTTTGGTTTCAGAAAGAGAGATATTAAACCTGTGAAAGTGGGTTAAACCAAACCCATTTCACGAAGGCGGGTAAGCTGAACTCTGAGTTTATCACTATGGCAACTGAGTCTGTGAACATAACCTGGTCTGGAGCAGGTTTCCTTCAGGAAACTTAGAGTTCTCTGCCGTCTCCGCCCCTTTTTAAAGTGAAGGCTGTTCAATTAAAACTTCCTCATTAACATTTTAGAACATTCACGTTAGAGACGTCACGTTTCCACTAAACAGCATGTCTTTTCATAGAGGATCCTGTAGAGAGGAGGCTGGATTAATCCAGAGGGAATGTCATTTACATCAGGAGAAGATTTTGAGGACACGAGTCGATTGCCTGGTGTTTAACAATTCATTTTTATTTGAGTGATAACGCTTTTCCAGGGACTCATTATTAATAATACCGAGTCACCCCCCCCCCCCCCCCCACCCCAATTTCAACCGAAAAATACTCTTGTATTTAACTGGCGATCTACTTTTTTTTCTTTTCCTCTTTTTAAACCCTTAACAAGGGGAAATCTTTAAAACTTAAGAAGTGGAGATGCCTGTGAAAACATCTACTGTGCTGAGAGAGATTTATCAACTGTTAGTGTGGTGATTAGTGCAGCCACCTTCCAATGTAACAGTCAGGGGTTTGTGTCCCAGCTATGGAGAAGTTTTATTATGTAAAAAAAATGTCAGTGATTATTATTTAATTCTTGAGAATTAAGACTAAATAAATACTTATTTTAACACATTCCAGACATGTACAGTGTTTCTTTTTTGTGTGCAGTGATATTTGTGTGTATGTGGTGGTGGGGGGGGGGTTACAAAAACAATCATTCATGCAATTATGGAGATTACTGGTTAAATTATTGACAGATCAAAAAGCATTCCTTACTTAACAAGTGACAGAATGACCTTCCTGACATTATTTAGTTCTTCTCCTGAATTGAAATGATTCAAATGCAGACGTACGCATTGACTCTGGCAGTTTGTTTTATTTTGCTTGTAGGAACACATCAATTTCTGTCAACGTGAAGTATGACGCCATGTTGGTGTTTGTTACCGTTGCCATGGTGAATAATGTCTTTGCTCCATCATTCAGGGCTTTTTATGGTTCTGATTCTGAGTCCAACGAATCAGAGTAGATTGAACAAACGTTCTCCAGCTGTTCTGAAACCGAAAACTCTGAGTTGGTGACATCGTACCCCGGGCTCACATGGCTAGTGTTCCAGCTCAGGTGCAGGAGTGGTCTAGCTACAGCCGATGGTTTATATTAGGTACAGGTTGGCTGCAGCTACAGGCTCTGCTCCCGACCTCGCAAAACTCCAAACTTACATACGTTTACGCTAAACCCCTTTTATTAGCTGTGGTTCAGCAGCGTTGATCGGCGAAAATGTGAACCCAACGAAATGCATTTGCAGCACCGCGGAGGCCCGACTGCAGACGCAGGATGTGAAGATGTGAAGGCCTGCAGTGGGATTTCCTCTCGCACTTTTAAAGTTACGTAAAGACGGCGGCGCTCGCATCGGAGCTGTAACGCTAGCAGTGTGAGCCCGGGTTAGTCTGTCAACTCTGAGTGCAGGTTTGAACTCTGAATTTGTAATACCTGCTTCTTGAAATGGACCTCTGAACTGCATAACTAAGTACTGTAGGGTCACAATAACCCTATAGGGTCTGACTGCTGCTGAAGTAAAACAATCTTAAAAAAACAACATTAAAGACTCACATTAATCATGTGGGTGAAAAATAGTCAAACCTGCACGGGTCACGCAGGTGACGCACACAGAGAAAATGTTCATGCACCTTTTTTCTACTGGCATGCTGCCAGAAACAGGTCACAATATTTATTTGTAAAATATTGCTTTTTTAAATTATTTTGATTTCATCTCTTTGGTTTGTTAAACTGATCAGCAGAGACATAGTCGAATATTTAAGTACAGGCATCTAATGAGCTTCATTTGGTTCAGTCTATTCTTTTTTTTATTGGTTGTTTGTTTATTATGTATGCTCTGTAATAATATGTTCTGTAAATGGTAAACTAAGCCAATAAACCAATACCAACACTCATACAACATGTAAGGTAATCAATAGGGAAGTGGACTTTCCTTTTTCTACCCCTCATATCCTGTGAAGGGGCCAGTACTGGTCATGTGATGAGTACACACTTCCTGTATGCAGTCTGACTGTTAGAAATGAGGAAATTAAACAATCACATTATAGTTTCTGTGGAAGACCTATAGACGTACTACGAGCACTTGTATCACCTGCCCACCTGTGCGGTCAGCTAGGGACCAGTATGTAAGAACAGCGCACCACAGCATCCTCGCATGTCATAAGTGCGTGGAACTTACATTAGATTTACAAATACTTCAAGGTGCACTTACCACATGCATGGTAATGGTACATTCCATTTTCATGATGTCCCTTAAAGTGACCACACAAGTCTCAAGGGAACTGCAAGACACACCTGTGCTCACCTTAAGATGCAGCTGGACCCGGGCAATTAAGACGGACTCGACAGAAGACATGTCATTTTCTACTTTAAAAAAGAGGCCATTTTAAATGCTGCTGGAAAGTACCTAGACCAGAGAAAGAATAGCTGAAAGAGATGACTCCCAACCATAGACATATGTTAATATCACCAAGTGTGGCGTGACGTCACACATAGAAAATGCCTTACCTCTGGCTCTCCTGCTTTCAGCCAAATCTGTCAAGGATTTTTCAGCACTATGGACGCCACCATTTGGAGCCCAACGACAGTGATTGTTCTGAGTCACGTTTTTAGGGCAACTACTGTTTGAAGTCAACGCCCTTTCCTCTGAAAATGGCTTGGGAGAAACTGTCAATCAAACGTTTGAGGCGGGGCCAGAGGGTACCACATGCTTTACTGATGCGACTGATTGGTCAGTTTATAACTTGATTAACTTGTGATAAAGAAAAAAAATATTGTGAAAAAAATATATACTATCAAGAAGATGTTAAGAAGAATTAATCAAAGCAAGAATGGTTATTCTGGAAAATAGAACTGAATAATGACTGACTACGTCTCTATAAAAGTCTACAGGATTTTAGCTTCTTGGAGCCCGCAGGTACTTCCTGTTTGGAACTCAAGGAGGGAGGGGTTTTCAGGATGGCGTCTCACTCCAGTAGAGTTGCTGATCTGAGAGGATAGGGGAGCAACATGCTGTTGAGGCCAGAGGCAGAGTGAACTGCTGCCTAACATTTAGAGCTGAAAAAGTATCATGTTTTGGTAGCATAAAAAATGGTCTCTGCTGACTTCCTGTTTACGTCTCAGTCTATATGGTGTAGAACAGCTTAGTGGTCGAGCGTCTGCCCTCTTCCTCAAACGAACAAATAAACAAATATTGTAAACTTAAACAAGGAGGCCATTCAGTTGGTACTAAACACATAATACGGGAAATATGTTTTTATTGTTGTCTAAATGTCATGTGCACAGCTTACATATCATAAGTAAAACACTAGGTACATACAGATAAACATTTACGATGTAAGCAGTCCACTGCTGCGTTAGCTTGCTGTAGACTAGCTAAAGTGTTAGCATTAGCATGACCAATCGCAATCTTACATGCAGATGAAGAGCGATCAATGACGTCATCGCAGTGCGCCTCTTGGAGCTGCCAAGTCAAACTGATTTATGTCACTTTAATTATGTCACAGGAAAAGCAGTGTTGAAGTAGAAAATGAAAATGCAGTTTGGAGGATTGAGTTTTCATTTTACTTAAGAGACAACTAATGCAGTTACATTGTGAAAATGAAACAGGATTTCTGTTCATCCATTTTAATGGTGAAATTTGCTCTTTCTTATTGAATTTTGGTACAAATTTACAAGAGAACTTCTTGAAAATGAAATGTTAAATGACATTTTCTTTGTCATTCTAATTAAATGATGGAATGAGCGGTGGTGTTTGGAGGATTGAGTTGTCATTTTGTTTTTGAGTCAACTATATGTGATCAAATCAGGATCAGCTTACAGCTGAAAATTGAAAGACAGTAGGTTTTACTAATAGATACATTATTTTGCAATTTTTGTATTTTTACACTCATAGTTTTTTTTATTCAATTATTCCATTTTCCAAATTTTCAAGATTTATTTCAAGTTTTCAGTATTTTTCTTCCAGGTTAATTTTTTTATTCAAATTTTCATTTTTTTTTTCATATTTTCAAGATTTATTTCAAGTTTTCTTTTTTTTTCAAATTTACAAAAAAAAATCAAACTTACAATGCCTAAATGTTCAAATTATTTTTTATTTACAGTGTTTTTTTTAAGTTTTTAATCAGTTCTTTTCTTTCACTTCAAGCTGATCCTGATTTGACCCCATACAACTGATGCAGGTATATCATGAAAATGAAAAAGGATTTCCAGTACTGACTTTTATTTTGAAATATGAGCCACATTAGCTGCCATATAAAAACTATACCTTAATTCATCCATCCATTTTCTTGACCGCTGTGTCCCTTTCGGGGTCGCGGGGGTGCCGGAGCCTATCCCGGCTACTGAAGGGCGAAGGCGGGGTTCACCCTGGACAGGTCGCCAGTCTGTCGCAGTATACCTTAATTGTCAACAGATAATATAAGAATTAGCTTTTTCTATGTTATTATGTCAAAGCAGACAATGAAAATGTGGGTGGGGTAAATTAAGAAACGAGAAAATCTAAACATTTTAATAAAACTCACTCCTTGTCTGGGAATTTTGATTCCCAAAATCTGTAGGACTGTAAACAATTTCTAAAGAAAAAAAAGGAAATCTCAAATCACACGTAAATCCAATCCAGCATCCAATTTGTTCTCTGATTTTTTTAGTAACCTCCCCCTCACTGATTGTCCGGTCTATAATGCTCTATTGTCATGTCAGTCAGTGAGTTTAGCAGACATGCTCACCAATGTGAGACAAATGAGGGTGGGGGTGCACTGTTTGTTGGGATCAGCAGTCAACATCAAGCCTGATTCACTCAAACACAGAATCCCCCCCAGCACCATAACCACAACACTGCAGGAAGAACCGCAGAGGGCGGTGGGCACGCTGAAACGAGCCCCCCCCCCCGTTGCAGGATCATCCACAGCTTTCGGATCTCTAATGTGACCAAAAGAGTCTGAACTGGATTCTCCTGGACCAGTGGATGTCATTTCTGTGAGCTCCAGCAGAGGCGCTTTGACTGATGGAGGAAAGCTGCTGCTTGTCGAGGAGCTCTGGTCTACACTGAGACAGGCTCTCTTCGTGAAGTCCAGTAGGACCTGTGAACCGGGACTGCAGCCCTCTGTCATTGCACAGTCCTGCAGAAGCAGACACGGAGCGCTCTCAGACATTTGCAGCCACATTTCCTGTCCTTTGTTCTCTGTGGCACGTTCTCCTCTTCCTCCGCTCTCACAAGGCAGCAGCAATTATCTGAGAGTGAAGGGCCCCCTGGAATGCTGTTGACTGGACCGCCAGCGCAAACACGTGACGATGGCAGGGCTCTGTGGTCTGCAGCCGACCAACCGTCTACACAGAAGAAAGGGATGTTCCAGCAACCAGGAGGGCTGCTGACTTTATTTACATCAACACCAAAAAAAAACCTTTAGTCCACAATAAAACTTCATTCATAAAACATATAAATCCACAACTTTCAGTACAGCACTGTGGACTGAGTGAGCTTTGATGGGAGCATCAGTTTGAAGCCACTGAGATGAGGTGGACCTCATGGTAGCATCTGCTCAAGAGGCCTTCAGTCTGTATCTGTTTGCTCAGCATCAGAAAAAAACAGATGGCAGCAATGGTGATGAGACAGAATGTTCTGGTCTGATAATCCAGCGTCTTTCAGAGAAATAGCCATCCAAGATTTCTAGAGGCTTCCTTCTTTTAGGGGAAGAGTTGAAGTCCAAAGCCTTGCAGCCTGGCTGTACCTGACAGGTTCATTAACCCATTAGGCTCCTGTGGGTGCTTGATGGAGACCTACAGTCAGTGAGAGTTTGGAGATTTCATAGAAAGAGTTTTTTTCTAAAACGAAACAAAACAAAAAAAAAAGAACAAGGGCCCAATCCCAATGTTATAAAAGCAGGATCATGGGCCAAAACCCAACCACCCTGGTGGTCCGGACCTCTGCCTCTGGGTTGGCTGTAGGAAGTGTGCACTGACCCCACCGTCTTATCAATGGTAGGATACAAACCTTTTTTTCCAACCACCCTCACAGGGGAATGGGGAAACAAAGTTCTGTGAAGAGTTGGTACTGGTACTGTCCAAAAACGCAGATCTTGGTGATTAGTTTTGAACATGTTAATCATTTGTTTTCTATGCCATTTGCTTTACAATTCCAGCCAATCATTTTACTTTTTAAGCAATTATGAGTGGGGTCATATAAGCATGGGTGAGGCCGTGAGGGTGCTACAGGGAGGTTCAGTCCAAATGCAGAAGTTAAAGGGTAACCAAACAGGGAAGTTGGAGGCTGACTCCACCCACAGCCGAAATGTGAAAATCCAGTCAGAGGGAGGGAGCTTGGGGGGCAGGACTGTTATCATTATGTAGATCATGACATCAGACATCTGAAACTTACATAGTTTGACCAATAATATAATTCAACTGTAATACCTCAATTCAGCCAGTAGGGGGCAGAACACAGATGGTTTTTGACTATATCTTTAAGAATTCAACAATTTTATTTTAATTTGTCAAAAATGTGGCAATGACCAACAGACAGCACTTTTAAAGCCCCATTTATAGAGATCAACAGACAAAAAAGGTTGATTTAGGGTTTGGTTACCCTTTAAACTGAAGGAAAGTGAGCAGTAAAGTACCTGTTTACTCAGGCGTGTGTGAAGAAGAACACAGTCTTCAACTTTATAAAAAAAAAATTCAAACTCTTCAACTTTTAAAATAGATCTTCCAAAGGCTTTCTTTTCAACTCCACTGAAAATGTATGGTGGTGAATTTAAAGCCCCCCCATGACAAGTTTTTTTATTTAAAAATTGTTCGCAGTAGTTTCTTAATAATGATTATGAAGTTTTTAACCGAAATCCTACAGCCTAAATTTCTTAAAGAGATATTTTTCATGTTGATCTGAAGCCTCTGTTTCCTAAATCTCCTCTGAGGGGGCGTGGCTTTGGTAGCTCCACCCCTGATCCCCCTGTCTGATTTTGATAGCTCTGTGTCTCTCTAGCATAAATCTTCACCACTGCTACATAAAAACGTCCATCAATCTGGGTAATGTCCAGCCGTATGGTTCTGATCCGGATGTCAGCTGGACGAGGAAGTGAAGATCTTCATGGACAGAACTTCCTCCAAAATCCTGATTCTTTCTCCTTCCAGTTCACCAAAGACTCTTTTAGCTAATTCTCCAATGTTTATTGACTGTGATCAATACATTCAATCATTGGTTTCTCAGAGTTCTTGATAAAATAATCAAAGCTAACATCAAAATGCTCTTTCATTGATTTACAATCCTTTCCAACTGCGGTCAAATGAGCCGCCGTTCACATTTCCGTGGTCACATCAAGAAGCTCCGTGGAGTCTGGTGGAGATTTTCCAGCGTTCTCAGTCCTGCTACCGTAAGTATTGGATGAAACTCACACCAAAAATCCAGTGATGCTGATTTGACCACAGAAATGTGAACGGCGGCTCATTTGACTGCAGTCAATGTGAAGATACCATCTTCTCTTCTCCAGAACCTGAACTAGACACTAGGAACAGATGAGGGTTTAGTGCATGTGCAGCAGAGCTGTTGATGGAAAGAAGATCATTCATTCAAACAGAGTCTGTCCAAGACAGTTTGGTTGATTTAAAAGGAGAAATACTCAGAAATGAAAAAACAAAATGATTTATGATTACATTGGTTCTCTTTCAGAAGAAAAATGACACACATGTTACAAACTCTAAAAACAGGATCTTCATCAGAGGGGGACTTTAAATCCTTCTAAAACTTTATCAATGGAGACATTCCTGCAGCAGTTTTAACAAAAAGCTCCAGCATCTCCACTGACCACATTCAGCTCAAAGCATTCACACTTGTAATACTGTAAATAATGTAATTTATTTAAGCTTTCTGGTATTTTTCCTTTTTTTTGAGCTGATTCTGAAAATCATGAAGAACAGGATGAGCTCTGATCAGTAAACTGTTTACTGTGTTTTTGTGTACAAACGACCATGTTGGTGGTTGGTTTGATCATTTGATCTCATTTTTTAGCTGTGAATCTTGTTAAGATTCTGCATTCATTTCTGTCAGATTTTTCTACGTCTGCCTCAGTGTGACAGTTTTCCTCTGTGGTTTCAGACGTTTGGGTCAGTCTGGATGATGTTCTTCAGTTTTGTTCTGTCTCATCGAAGCGTTCTGCTTCCAGACCTCCATCACTGCCTGTCACAGGCTCAGCTGGCTTGGTTGTAGTTGTGGACGTCAGCTGTGATGCTGTTTGAGACTAATCCTTCCAGCGGCGGGGGAGTCTGCTGTCACTGGGTTTGTAGCTACAAGCCTCTTAGATGAGCGCGCCCTGGGCCAACCTCGCTTCTTTGACAGTTTGCAGCTCGGCGCCTTTTTATTTGCGTTTTGAAAACATGTGCTGTCCTCAGTTACACACATCGGCACAGACGTTTGTATGAATGTCACTTTGTTGGTGTTTTCCTGACTGATCGGTGCGAGCTTACCACATGAGGGGATGGTGATGTTTGGAGGTCTTCTGCACTCTTGTCTTTCTGATGCACCGCTGAGGCTGCAGTCCAGGACATGACAGGCTTCAGACAAGAAAGTTCTGCTTTTATGTTGCACCTCTTTCTTTTCTGCTTTGCCTAAATATTGGAGCCAAATAAAAAACTGTGTTCAAAACATGATTGACAGCGAAGTTGGCTAATATGTTCTTCTTCTTCTTGGTCTGCCTGCATCCATGTGTAGGTTTCACCTCCAGGGAAACAACTTCAAGCTCTTCCGTGTCCATCATTCTGCACTCGAGTTAAGTAACGTAAAGCTTGTCGTAAAACTTGTGTAAGTGTGAATCAAAGAACTTAAAGCAGTTTTACGTCACAAAATCACGGGATCTTGATGTCCCGCTCAGAGTGGGGAGGGGTTTTCATGGCAGCTGCACAGATAAAACAGGATCTGAAGTGCTGCTGGATGGTGAAGGTCATCGTGAGGGCTGAGCTGCGATAGGATTATGCACACTGACCCAGATCTGATCGGACTGTCCACACCGCCGGAGTTCTACAGAGAGTGTTCCGGGTCTGGAGATCAGATCTCATTGTTCCAGAGCTCAACAGATGTGTCCAGAGGGAATGGAGGACACTTGTATCAGTCAGTGATCAAAGACTGAAACAGAGATGAGCAGGTGGCAGACTCCAACAGCAGACCTGCAGGCCCCCCAGTGGTCAGACCTGGTGGATGCAGGACGAGCATCTCCATCCTCTCTAGTGAATCTCTCGCCCCTGAGAGCATTTTCAAGGCCTATTTCTGTGGGTCAAGGTAGTTTCTATGGTAACAGATGTGTCAGTATGGGGGGGTCTGTGGTCAGACCTGCAGACGTCCGTGAAAGCAGCAAAACTTCATTCTGAGAACCTGGATTGACACAACTGTGGCTTAATCCCATTGTGCTGTGTGCAGCCCTGGTGAGGGAGGGAGGGGGGGGACGCACAGATGGGACAGACTGTCCAAGTTGACCTCATCCTCCCCCCTCCCCTCACAGTCTCTATGCCTAATCTGAGTGAAACAGGGGGAGGGATGAAGCGCCACCTCTCCCTCTCTTCTGGCAGCGCCCGACAGCGAAGGACTGTCCCCCACCAGGCCGACTGAGAGCAGCTGAACTGGGGCTCATGCTGGGGGGGCTCGGCTGTGGGAAGCCTTCACTGAATCCGGGGGGACTACCTGCTTTCCTGAGCGTTCTGACGGGACTGGGAGTGCTGCTGTGAGGATGGCGTGTTTGCACAAACTCTGAGGCAAAAGCTGAAGGTTCATGGCCAAATGTAGAGCCGTGCTGGCCGAGGAGAAGCACTGCGGGGGGGGCGCCATGTCCGCCACGCAGGAGATGAGCCGCACCAGCGTCTACAGCTACTTCCTGAACATGGTGGCCTATCAGGTGAGAGCTGCTAATTCTGAGACTTGTGGATTTACTTTTTTCCTGTGGACACAGTGAAACGGGGTGGGGTGTGGGGGGGCTTTCAGCTGATGCTTCATGTGTTCAGAGGAAGAAAACCTTGCTGTGTTTGTGCAGCAGAGCAGAAGACGTCTGCTGGTTGTTTGATGACTCCACTTAGTTAGAGATGGTTCGAGAAGCTTCAGAGGTTTACACATCTCACGTTCTCCTAAACACGTGCTCCACCAAGTCCATGTGTCACTCTGAAACAGTTGTGTTGAACACACTCAATGTGTTAGTTTTAAACAGACATCTGTTGACGATGTTCAGTTTGGCCACTAGGTGGCGATCGGGCTATAGCATTACAACTTATTCCAGAAGAAGAAAAAAGTTTGAAGAAAAAAAAAATTTTTTGACCACAAATATTTACCTTAAAAAGTATATTTCCTTTAAAAAGTTTGTAAAATTCATGCCTGTGAGTTTATAAAGATGTTCATTTAGTCAGAAATGTATGTTTAGGTCGACTGAGCGTTAGCATTAGCCGTCTTATGGGAAATTCCATTAAACGTTAGCATCAAGCTAGCAGACTTGAGCTTTATGTGCTAAATTGATTTATATCTTTTATGAATCGATTATTGATCTATTAAGCTTAAATGATTCAAATCGATTTCATTACAGTTTTTTCCAAATGCTAAAACACATTCTGAAACATCAGACCAATTTAACCAAATACTAACCACAATTTTCACAAGCTAAATGTACAAAATACTTGACTCTTCAGTATAAAGCTCACATTGAGATCAAAATGAAGACTCTGTCGTCAAAACAACACACTACACAATAAAACACTTGACGCTGTTCACAAAAACGCACACACACACATAAAAAGAGGATAACAGTATTAAGGTTTTTATTTTATTTTATTTATTTTTTATTTTTACTATAAACCCAGGTTCACATTTCTTGCAGTTCACCATCTTTTCTCTGTGCTGGTCCGACCAGAAGACTTCATCCACATCCTTGGTATCGTTCACCCTATCCACACAACAGGAAGAGATGATCTTGTGTGTCTGATCCAGTCTCGACTAGATGAAATGTCTTCACAACCCGTGTCTAAGACCTGCAACAGGTTTAATCAACTGTACAGTTGTCTCTCGTAAACCTTCCAATACCAAGTAGAAAAACATCTTCAATTGGGTCAAGGAATGGAGAACACGGTGGATGAAAACTACAGTAATACAAATTGGGGATTAGTGGTGAACTTTTGTCTGATGAGTAAACTTTAGTGAGAACTGACGTCGTCCCAGACAACAACAAAATCCTCTCTGTCATTTTCTTGTTGAGTTTCTATATGATTGATTCGTATTATGGTAATGACTAGAACCTGTTGAGTGTTGACCTTTTGACCTGCATCCTTCCTGGTCATTCCATAAACCAACGTATGGTTAATAACTATGACCTGGATCTCATCAGAAACCTTGTTCTTTATCTGGGTTCAGGTCTTGGTCTTTCTCCGTTAACCTCTCAGTTGTTCCAGAACTGCCTTAATATTCACTGCAGTCGATTTGCAACAAGTGTCTTCAGTCTTGAGCAGTTGTGTGTTGATGGTGATCGATGTGTAATAACAGAGTTTGAGTTTTGACTTTGTGTTCACTTTGTGCCTCTTGTGTGTTGTGAATGCCAACTGTGTTTTAACACTGAGATCGTGTGTTCTGCAAAGAGTGGATTAGAGTTTTGCAAATTGTGTGTTAGGTTTCGACCAGTGATGTTTTTGAGAAGAGAGTTAAAGCAGTTGATCGACTGGTTTGGAGAATGGCACTTGGGGAAAACTGTAACTCAGCACTATTTGAAAAACATACAAACTGAAATGACTACACAAACACACTCACTGTGTTGATATCTATTCCACAAACACTCTAGTTTGTTATTATTAACACTTTAAGAGCAGTATTGGGAGGAGCTTATTTTCAAGTAATGTACAACATTGTACTTTATGCTATAATAAAGTGTGTAAGCTTTTTCTTGTAAGTATATTGTAATATTTGACTTAGTATATATATTCAGACATTTATGTGCTACAGTGAACCAAAATATAATAAATCAAAGCAGCTGAACCACAGAGGCCTTAAAACTTATTTTACCCTTTAACACAAGAGCTCCCGTGTTTCTGTTCTTTGATTTACTGTAATTTTTCAACCGTTAACACGATAATTCCAATAGATTGTGAAGGAGAAAAGCGGTTCACGCCGCTTTTCTCCTTCACAATCTACTGGAATTATCGTGTTAACAACCGTAAAGTTCCAGTATGTTAAAGATTTTGTGTTTAAGTGTCACTGGCAACACCTCAAGTGTTAAAGGGTTAATCACAAGTATTCTGTAATAACAGCATCTTACACGACAATGCTCTTATACATTGTGTTGCATCCCTCATTGTTTCTGTCAAACATTTGTTGTTCACACTAACACATTCTTATCACTCTCAAAACCAAATCGCACACGTGCTTACGTCCAACCACACAATCAGATTATCATCATTAGAGCTGTTGTGTTAAGTCTTTAGTGGTGACGAGGCTGTTGTGTTTTCTGTCCTCATATCTAAAGGTTGTTTATACAATAACTCCAGGGGTTTTATCGTTGTTCTGTGATATGAACTGGACCAAGTCAGTGTGACGTACATAATGGTTTACTTCTGGCTTCATTGAAATGAAACCAGTTCAGTTGCCATTTCTACACAACACAGACGCCGCCATGTTGTTTACCAGAAATCATTAGTGAGCAGTGATTGGTCTGAGTCATCGTTTCTATGGAGAATCTGTCAATCCAACATTTGGAGCGTTCAGCGTGACAGCACCTAGTTTTAATTAGGCATCTGATTGGTCATTGGGATAACTTGCACTAAAGAAAAATATCATGAAAAAATTCTGAAAAAATAAGAAAATTATCATAAAAGAAAAATGTAATCGAGCAAGAATTGTTCATCTGTCAAAACAGAAAGACTAAATAACTGCTGTCTTTGTCTCTACGGGATTTCGAATTCTCTGAACCAGCATGTACTTCCTGTTTGGAACACGAGGGGGGAGGGGTCACTCAGTCCAGTTCTCTTATACAGTGTATGAACCAACATGGGATCTAGTTTACAAATTAGAAAAATAATCACATTATTTACTCATATCTGAGTGAGAGTTTCTGATATTTTATTTTTTGTAAACAAAGGGCTATATTTCTGAAGTCTGCAGGGAAGCCAGGTGTGTCACTTCCTGTTTAGTGATAAATGTGTTTGACTGGAACATAAAATAATATTGAATCTAAAACTTAATTAACAATATAAGTAAATTCTGTCAGGTTGTCTGTCAGATCATGAACCCTAAACTTAAAC
>NC_050514.1:7385643-7385885 GCF_002922805.2 Oryzias melastigma
GGATTTGAACCGGGGCCTTCTCGCTGTGAGGCAAGAGCGCTAACCACAAAACTAAAAGGAGGAAATTATAAAAATGTCATAAAAATGTGAAATCTAAATCAAAACAATAGTGGTTTGTTGAATATCAGGTCTCTGATGTCAAAGTCTGACTTAATGATCGATGATCACAATGATCTACTCTGTCTGACAGAAACCTGCTGCTGCAGGAAGTTCTAGAGTGAAACTGACGATACAGAAGCTCT
>NC_050514.1:7385936-7391080 GCF_002922805.2 Oryzias melastigma
CGGGGAGAACATGCAAACTCCACACAGAAAGGTCCCAGCCGGGATTTGAACCGGAGCCTTCTCCCTGTGAGGCAAGAGCGCTAACCACAAAACTAAAAGGAGGAAATTATAAAAATGTCATAAAAATGTGAAATCAAAATCAAAACAATAGTGGTTTGTTGAATATCAGGTCTCTGATGTCAAAGTCTGACTTAATGATCGATGATCACAATGATCTACACTGTCTGACAGAAACCTGCTGCTGCAGGAAGTTCTAGAGTGAAACTGACGATACAGAAGCTCTCACTTCAACACGTTCAGACGTCTGAAGTTCTCTGCAAAAGTTTGAACACTGAGAGTTCAAAACGAAAGAACAGTGTGAAAATATTCAAGTGGGTCTGAGAAAAGAGTAGAAAATGTGTAGTGAGGAGTCCTCTCTGTCACCGCATGAGAAACACGTTCCAGTAGCCAATGAGCTCAAGCCCCGCCCCCGAGTGAAATTAGAATCAGCTCGGCAGCGAAAACTCAAAAACTCTTAATTGAAACTGAAAACAGAGAACTGAAAGTGAAGACTCAGAAATGCAAAAAGTAAAAAAAATGGTTGAAAATTCAAAACAGCAGCTGTTACTAATGGATACATCATTTTTCAACAGGTAATTTTACATCTAAAGGTTTTTTATTCAAGTTTTCAATATTTTTTTTTCGAATTTACAGTACATTGTTCTACTTTTCTAATCTTGTTTCAAGTTTTCATTTTTTTTTTTATTTACCTTTTTTAAATTTACAATGTCTGTTTTTCAAAATTTTAATCTGTTCTTTTGTTCCCTTTAAGATGATCCTGATTTTTGGTCTCTTTCTCTTTCAAGTGGAAAGGTCAAAAGAAGCTTTAAATTTAGATAAAATGCAGAACTAACTACTTGTTGCTGGTTGCTAAAATGACACTTTCTGTTTCCATAAAAATAAGAAACAAAAGCTTTTTGTCGTAGTGATACCAGGTTAAAGCGCTCCTGAAACCTCTTCTATTTTTCTTTAAAGGTGTGATAGTGTGTATGTGTTGTGTTACACCAATGAAAATAGTGTTTGTGGGGATTTTTTTGTTGCTTGTTGAATCAGTGTATGACTGATGTCGGGTGTACACTGGTGTGTCTGTGGTGCGTCTCTCTTATGACCGTCAGTTAGTTTACATTGGAATGGATTAGAAACCATTTTTATTTCAAGAAATCAGAGCAAGATCTTCTTGAGCATAGCACTCAAGAGGAGTGTGTGTGTGTGTGTGTTGGGGGGGGGGTGCAATACTGCAACTCAGTCTGGATACAGCTATTAAAAAAGGAGCTGCAGTTTTCATTGGAGGGAGACTTTGAGTTTTTATCATGTCTGTGTTTCATTTTTCTTCTGAAAGAGAACAAATGTAATAAGAAATCATTTTGTTTTTACATTTCTGAGTATTTCTCCTTTTAAATCAATCAAAGTGTCTTGGACAGACTCTGTTTGAATGAATGATCTTCTTTCCATCAACAGCTCTGCTGCACATGCACTAAACCCTCATCTGTTCCTAGTGTCTAGTTCAGGTTCTGGAGAAGAGAAGATGGTATCTTCACATTGACTGCAGTCAAATGAGCCGCCGTTCACATTTCTGTGGTCAAATCAGCATCACTGGATTTTTGGTGTGAGTTTCATCCAATACTTACGGTAGCAGGACTGAGAACGCTGGAAAATCTCCACCAGACTCCACGGAGCTTCTTGATGTGACCACGGAAATGTGAACGGCGCCTCATTATTAGAAGAACTGGTTTGAACATGGATCATTGAGCAAAGACAGAAAAGGTGCATGTGTCTACAGGAAAATGATCCAATTTAAAGTGAAGAAGGTTTTTGATAAAGAGACTGATGATACGTTCACAGCCAGTGCTACCAGAACAATGTTCTCATCATTTTAGTTAATCCTGAAATGTTTCTCTGGTGTTGTGGTCTGCATTTTGTGAAAAATATCACTATGAAAGGAACCCATTAGTCATCACCAGTCTGTATGTAATGGAATAAACGCCTGTCTACAACAAACAGATATCTAATAAATGCTGGGCTGGCTGCCGAATTTTTGGAATAATGCTGGGGTTATTGGAAGATATGTGGTACTGTGTATTTATAATGAAAGAGTTTTCTAATAACTGCTAGCTCTGCTGAGAAAGTGGGTCAGCCTTGGGGTGATGCTGGCAATGCAGAATTTTCCTGTTCTCACTTTGTGACATCACAATGTGAGAACATGCTTGATTTTGTGGGTTGGGAGGGGCTGGTGCTCACACAGCAGGGTTTTAGAAGAATGCTCAGAAATGCGTGAATGGCGCAAACATGTCTTTTTTTATTAATTAAGCTTATAATACACTTATAAGCTCAAAAAGTTGATTTTGCATTGTACAGACCCTGTACAATGTATTTTTTACAAGTTTTATCTTTTCATTACTGCTATTTAAAAACAGAAAAAATGGGAACACTGCTTCACAAACATGCAAAGTGTTCAATTTAAAAACATGATCTTATGTCAAAGAGCTCAGAGATGTCATAGACTTTTTAATACTAGAATGGGGGGTGGGGGGGGTGCTTTGGCTATCAGGCTCCTCTGTTGCCGCTCAGGCAACTGACATGTAGAAACACCTGCTGGGACACAGTAGTTAAGTCTACCTGCCTGTCCATGGTTACTGTTCAGCGGTGAAAATACCTCTGCGGTCAACACTCCACTCTCATCCCTCCACTCTGGGGTCAGAGGATACCCAGATATAACTGGAGGAAGACCAAGCTCCCAAGCCAAAGTCAATCCACCTGTGAACGTTTCCTCTGGTAAGCCAATACCATGATACATGACGGATCACGGTTTTACCAGAAGAGTTCTACATCAGCCCTTCACTGTCTTTCTAAGCAGTATGACTTTAGCTGAGGGTCAAGAGTTTTATGGCCTGATCATGGTCAGCGTCCAGCTTAAGGAGCTACTATGCATGCTAGATCTCATTCTGGAAATCTTTACCCAGATTGTGAGAAAATCTGAGACGGTCTTGGAGAAGACGCGGCAGCAGCAGTGGAAGGATAAAAACACAACTTGGAAGAAAAACACCATCCAAACAAAGCAAGGCTGAATCGAAATAGTTTCTCTATTTAACCTTCCAATTGGAGAGATGTGGAAAAATAGTGTCTTACCACCACTCGATGACATCATCTATAGTCACAGGTCGGCTATGTGAGTGTGTAACTACATGACAACATTGGTTTAGAACTTTAAAAAGTCATGCTAAAACAAAAAGTCATTATTTACATTTAAATGTAAACTTCTGGGCATCAGAACACTCCCATGTGAAGAAATGTGTTTCTTCTCTGTACCACAAGTGAACCACGGATCACCCGGTGGGACACCTGCCTCTTAAACATGACAAGTTCACACTACAGTTAGAAACCCTTACAATTGGAGCTATGAGGAGGAGCTGAAAGGGTAGGGGATGAATTTGGATTTGGCCCAAGTTTACCATGAGTAGAAAATATGAAGAGTTGGATAAAAAAGTGTGAACACAACAAGCTGCTTGCTAGACACCTCGTAATTTAAATAAATCTTGGGAAAAGAGTAAATGAGAAAACTCAAACACCTGGGCAGGCTGAAGGAAAGCATTCGCTCTGAAGAGGGAACACCAAAATAGCTAAAAGATAACGTGATGCCACATACGCTATTGATTTTCCATGCAAAAGGTGAAGGACAACTGTTGAGAATGGAGCAAAATAATTGATTAATTAATGATTGTTTAGCAGAACCATCAGAATTGTGGACTCCCATTGTTGCAGTCCTAAGAGACACACAGTCAGATCCAAATCTGTTCGGACTAAACTATGAAAGTCAGTGAACAGCTCTGCTTTGAAAACCACCAAACTGACTGTTGTCATCACGACTTCATCCTTCCACGCGGATTCAAGGTGGATCCTGTCAGATCTGCACCTGCAACAGCTTTCTCACATTCGTTTGTGCACCGGCTCCCACGTGCACACTCCTGTGCACACAGACACTCTGTGTAATTCACTGAGTCCCACAAAAGACTAGCAATGGACACCAACTTTACTTGAGTTGACACTTGAACAGGCACCCACACAACAGTACAGTGATGGCCACACTAACACAGTTACCTGGACTGAGTGTGGGCGTGGCTCTGAGGCCAAGGAGATCTAGTTTCACTGCAGGTAATCCACTGTTCTGTGGATCATCTCCTCCTCAGTTTCCCTCCATGAATTCGGCCTGTTGCCATTCTAAAGAGAGAAAAGTTCCATGTAAAGTTTAGGCTCAAGGACACGGTCCTGCCCCAGAGGGCAGATATGGAAATACCAACACGTCCCTTCACAACAGTCATTTCTGCATTAACATATTTGGTCCAGTTCAACACTCTTACCTTTCACCACTTTCAGCTCCTCCAGGGGTCGCCACAGCAAATCATTTCCAATTGTATCTTCATCATCCTCCTGACTCACACATCCACCTGTTGTACATCCATGAACCTCCTCTTGGATCTTCCTCTTCCTCCTCAGCATCCTTTCTCCATCATCATCACTGTTCCTCCTCTTATCATGTCCAGTCATCTCCATCTGCTTCCCTGCATTGATCTCCAGAACATCTTCCATGATCTGATCCTCTGATGGATTCATTCCTGATCCATTCTGATCCCTGTTCCTGTTTTGATCAGTCTGCTAACATGTTTCACCTCAAGCTTTTGGATGGAACTTCAAAGAAGCCTGATTCATTTCTTATTGTGCATCAATAACAGGTTTGTTAGCTACATTTTCTCATTAAAGTTTATTTTTTAATGAGGTGATCTTATAAAAGTAAATCAACTTGTTTTAACCCCTCCAGACTTGACACTAAATTAATAGATCAAATGTGTTTTATCAATGCTCCAAAATGGAGACATGTCAGATGACTGAGTGAAATGATGATTGAATCTATTGTCTGAACTGTTAATGATTAGACTCAGTTTAAAGCATGTGTTCTTATCCTCTGCTGCACAGCAGGACCTATAGATTCTCTTCAGAAGAAAAGTTTTTACATGAGAGAATGGCATCATAATAACTGCATCATAAATGCACCCTTCCCCCTGCTGACTGCAGACGCTAATAGTTTTGATCCTTACTTTATTAAAGGAAAT
>NC_050514.1:7391150-7398365 GCF_002922805.2 Oryzias melastigma
AAAATGCATCGAGTGTTATATAGCCCATTGGAAAATTTAGCACCTATATTTTATTTACTGCTATTTACTGTAAATGCTTAAATGTTATAAATAAATGGTCATTTATTTATAACATGTAAAAATAATGCAGTGTAGTGAGTCTTTGCTGCTCTCACTTGCTTTTGTCAGTAAGAAACTGGACCAAATGGTTCTTGTAGAGCAGGAGTGTCAAACTCAATCACACGAGGGGCCAAAATCCAAAACACACCTTAGGTCGAACAGGAGAAACATTTATAGAACTCTTTAAACTACATTTTTAAAACATTAAAAATGTAACTTGTTAACATAATTATGAACTAGATATACAACATTACCTGCGATGATGCTAGTGTGAATGCTGTAAGCTGAATTTGGCTGCTGAAGACGCTGAAGTTGATAGCCAGCTAAAAAGCCTAAATTAGCCAAAACAGCTAGCATGTAGCTGAAATATTAGCTGAGCTCCAAAATAGCCTAAAAAATCTTAGTAAATGCCAAAATAGTCCAAAAAGCTAACAAAATTACAAATTTAAAACTTTAAAACCATAAACTTTTTAACATAATTATGAATAATAAAAATGCAGGTATATTATTCTAGAATAAATCAACTTAAACCTTAAGTAACTTTCAATATTTTACCCTCCAATAAAAAAACATATTTTGTCAAAAAGTTAGAAATAAGCACAAGATAACATCGGACCATTAATAACAACAAAATAAAATGATGTGGAGGGCCAGGTCTGAGTGCACCCTTCTCCCTGCTGACTGCAGACGCTAATAGTTTTGATCCTTACTTTATTAAAGGAAATACTCGTGGGTTGGGTTTGGTTGTTTTGAAGTCTCGGTGATGGTTGTGTGTTTGTGCTGGTTAATCCCCTCCCTCCCTTGTGGAAAGGGCTAATCCTGCATTATAGACCTTAAAGTAGGACACGACGCAGACACCTGTCTGTGTGTGGCTCAAAGAAGTTTCATTCACTTCATCCAGCATCACTTTGCTTTGTAGAGTTTTGGCTTTGTCTTTGTTAAAAGGATATAAACATCATCAATGTTTACTTTGAGGAATGTTTATCCAACTATTTGTGTGCAAACCCAGAAAAGATGGGTAATGGAAATGCTGTGATGAAGGAGATGAACAAACTATGAAAAAAACAACCTAAGTAAAAATGTGACAAATATGGAAAACATGGTAGTTACTACGACAACCCTTAACTGATCCGCCTCAAGAACCTAAAAGCTGTGAGGCTGAATATCAAACAAATCTCTCTAAGTTTTGCTTCAGGCATCCATCCATCCATTTTCATGACCGCTGTGTCCCTTTCGGGGTCGCGGGGTGCCGGAGCCTATCCCGGCTACTGAAGGGCAAAGGCGGGGTACACCCTGGACAGGTCTCCAGTCTGTCTCAAGGCCTTTGCTTCAGGCACTCCAAAGTATTTACTTAGTGTGTCTCCTCCTCGTCCTCCAGCAGTGACAGCACGTGTTTAAGTAAAATGTGAAATCTGTCTTTGGAAGGTGTTACATCCAGACACAAACAGCAGCAATCCTGCTTCATGTCTGAGAAATCCTATGTGTTCTCTAATGTTGTTCCTTAGCATCGTCTCTACTCAGAATCATCCATGTTATATATTAATTCATCCATGATAAACACATTAGAACAAATCACTGTGGCTGTTTACCATGAAAACTGCTCAGAAAATCAGCTGTTTGATGATACCTGTACAGGTGCAGGTGAGAGAGGTGAGAATCATTTTCCTTCACAGTAATGGGAAACAGTCAATGGGAAACAGTCCCAGATCTATTTTCCAATCATTCCTAGGGTTTTTTTCATAATGATTTTTAGCAGAAATTAACAAACTGTTGTTTTCTAGGACAAAGTTTCTGCAGAGCAGCAGAAGTTCATTAGATATTCACCTGAGTTGTAGGTGGGACTGATGGTGCAGAGTAAACCCGCCCCCTTCCAATCATCCATCACTTTACACTCTCTCCTGCTAGCTTACAGCCCCTCACACCCCCAAACTAGCATAAGTGATACAACAAAAATGACGAGCAAAATAATTTCTATCCAGTTGTAGAGTTTAGATCCAGATTCCAACTCAGACCAGAAAAACAAAGACCTTCATGGATCTATTGATCTGTAAGTGGATGATCAGAATGGATCAGGAGGGATTCAGATTCACAATGATTTAAATAATAATTCAGAAACTCAGTTTTAACTTTATATATGCCCTCCATCATTAAGATAGGCCACAATAATATAATAAAACCACCAAAAACATATTTCATCCCTGGGTTTTTAACACAGTTGAACAATAAGTTAAACCCTTTTTCTCATGGTTTAAGTGTCACAGATTTTACCTGTTGCCCTGTAATCTACTCTCACTGCCACTTCATCAGGTCCACTGTGTTAGTATCAGGTTTGACCCCCTGTTGCCTTCAGAACTGCCCTAATCCTTGGTGGCATAGATTCTACAAGGTTCTGGAAACATTCCTCAGAGAGTTTGGTCCACTTGTGAAAATCCTGATGCGGCCCACCCTCACCTAGATTCTGTCTCCAGCGGCCCCCGGCTGATTTGAGCTTGAGACCCCTGTCCTAAAGGTTCTATTGGGTTCTGGTGACTGTGGAGGTCATTAGAGTCCAGTGAACTCATTGTTCTAGAAACCAGTCTGAGATGGTTCCAACTTTATGACATGGAGTCTTATCCTGCTGGAAGTAGCATCAGAAGATGGTACTCTGTGGTCATAAAGGGATGGACATGGTCAGAACAATACTCAGGTAGACTGTGGGGTTGGAACCATGATCAGTTGGTACTGAGGGGTCCAAAGTGCCAAGAAAATATCCCCCACATCATGACACCACCACCACCAGCCTGAAGCGTTGATACAAGGCAGAATAGATCCATGTTTTCTTGATGTTGATGTTAAATTCTGACCCTACATCTGAATGTAGCAGAAATAGAGACTCATCAGACCAGACAACGTTTTTCCATCTTCTGTTGTCCAGTTTTGGTGATTCTGTGTGAATTGTGGCCTCAGTTTCCTGATCTGACAGTGATACCTGGTGTGTTCTTCTGCTGCTGTAGTCCATCAGTCTCAGTGCGTTCAGAGAAGTTCTTCTGCAGACCTCGGTTGTAACTAGTGTTCATTAGAGTTCCTGTTGTCTTTCTATCAGTTGAAACCGTCTGGACATTCTCCTCTGGCATCAACATCACATTTCCATCCACAGAACTGCTGCTCTCTGGATATTTTCTGTGTGATTTATAACATATGTGTTATGGCATGTGTGTTATAACATCTGTGTCTATGCGTGATTTGGTGTGTTTGTTTCACTGAATGTAAGTGAATTATGATATTTCCGTGTTACATTGTGTGTGTTTTAGTCTGAATGTTTGCGTACCGGTATGCATATTTGTAATTATTTTGTGTATGCATGTATTAGTATCTTATTTTATGTCTATGGTTAGTATGTATATGTGTCTACGTACATTATGGAGCTAAGTCTAGTGCTAAAGTCACCAGCAGTACTTTTTGTTTGTAATCAGTGAAAAGATGACTTGTATGAAGAACAAACCACATGTGGTAGCCATGAATGAAGAGGAATGTGATAAAAATCTACCACCCAACGTAGTACTTACAGTTTTGTCGTGGACCAGCAGTAGCAAACAAAGCAGCTGCTCTGGATGATGGGTCAGCCTTCCTTATCCCCAAAATACGGAACAGACAGAATGGTGATGGCTAATGGGTTCAGTTTGCTGTCAAATACGGTCAAAAAATGTAGACAACACTTGATGAACATTTCAGGATTTATTGAAATGATGCAGTGGCTTTTCTTTTCTCTTTGTTTCTTTTCTCTTTAAAGCATACGTAATCTCCGTATCAAAAACCCTTTTTGCTTTAATGTGGATATTTTACGGATCTATCTCAACATGTCGTGTAATCCTCACCAGAATGCTCTTTGTCACATGCCACCGCACGGCACGCGTCTGCACGATTGGTGGGGGGTGGCGGGCTCTCAAAGCTAGCTTATTACCACTAGCTTCTGTTTGTGTTAGCCTGTGGGCGGAGCTGACTCTTTCTAGAGGGGGCGGTTCTCAACTTGTGATGTAAGCTCGTGAGGACCCGCTTGTTTTCGTGGGTATGGGAGGGGCTGCCACAAAGAGCACAGGTGTTAGAGGAGTACTCAGAAATTCATGAACATTTCAAAATACAGCTTTGGGTTGTTTGTGGAGAGGAATGAACAGTACAATACACTTAAAAGATCAAAAAGTTGTTTTTCCATGGTATGGCCCCTTTTAAAGGCTATTTTTACATTGTGTTTTTGACCTTAGACTATTACAGGTTTTAGATAAAGTAGATGGTTTATGGGTGTTTTAAATCTCTTTTATGATTTTAACCTTGTCTGATATCAAGTTACTGTGCAAAACCTTCTTCGTAGAAGTGTGTAACAGCACATTCAATACCCCATACGCTTTATGTTATGTCTTATGCTCTTATGTGTGTGTTGTTGCTGTTATTCTCATACTGTACAGAGTTGTGTTCGTGCACAAACGTAGTTATGCAGCCACTGACACTGTGAGTCCAAGACACACTTAAGGACAATAAAGTATATTTGATTTGATTAACCACAAGGAGGCACAATTTAGTGGTTTCATGTCCTGGTCCAAAGTTTGGGGATGCAGAAGCGGAATCCAAGAAGAGCTTCCAACATGAAACCAAAGGCAAATCAATCGTGTGGATCCCACACAGATCGGGGTTGGTTAAGGCTACATGGAACATGGATTACTGTTGAAAGAGGAGGAATGTGTGTTCTTCAGCAGAGAGAGAGAAAGTAAAGACAGGAGTGAAGGACTTAGAGGAGGACTTTGAATGTAGAGACTGACAGGAAAACTAGAGAGTCGATAGACATAATGGACAGAAGAAAAGTGTGCTCAAGACACTAAAAAAAAATCTATGAATTGGAAGCAGCTTTAATATGTTTGATTGTTAAGTGGATGGAAAGAAGAAAAGAGGAGGAGAGATCCTGACGGAGGATTATGCTAAGATTGATCTGGATTGGGTCAGAGAGAGTGATGAGACTGAAAGTGGAAGTTAAAGGTGTGATCAGCTAAATCAGGGGTGTCAAACTCAATCGCACAGGGGGCCAATTTTTAAAATTGTTACTTTATTTTAAAACATAGTTATGAATAATAAAATGCAGGAGTATTATTTCTGAATAAATCAACTTAAACCTTAAATAACTTTCAATATTTTACTCTCCATAAAAATATATTTTGTCAAAATTGTACAAGTTAGAAATAAGCACAAGATAACATCGGATCATTAATAACAGTAAAATGATCTGGAGGGCCGGATAGAATTAACCAGAGGGCCGGATCCGGCCACCGGGCCTTGACTTTGACACGTGAAAGTGAACAGCTAAAGTGATTTGGGAGACTGGGTGAAAGAAAGCAGATCAGCAGACCTGGTTGTGGAATGATGGAGTTCAGGAGTTTGTTTAGAGGAAAAGGTTAGCTCAGAAAAAGTAGAACACTGAGAGGACAGAAGAGAGCAAAGTGAAGAACGAGGAGATGCAGCATAAGCTGGAGGTGGAATAAACCGAGGCTAAAGAAACCATGGTTGCCTCTCAGCCTATCGGGCTTCAGAATGAACCACAGCACTGAGGCGCCACTTTTAAAGTACTAAACCACGTCTGCACTGACGCTGACTCTACCCTCCATCTCTCCTCAGATATGCTGCTGCTGTGGGCCGGCCCCCTGCTCGCTCTGCTGTGCCTTCTGCCCCCCGGTCAAGTCCTCCACCAGCACGCGGGTCATGTACACGCTCTTCCATATCATGAGCTGCGCCGTCTCCTGCCTGATGCTGTCGCGCACCGTCTCTGAGCTGGTCAGGGAAAATGTGAGTGCAACATTGGAACTGATCCAAAGGGAAACTTGCTTCAAAGATGTTTACAAACTCAGATGTTCTAGATCTGGAATGTTTGCAGATGACAATGACCGGATTTTTCTGGAGCTTTCGTTTGTTTTTGAGAGGGAGTCTGTGAAAATAAATATAGTGGAGGAAATAAGTGCTTGATGCATTCTTTGGATTTCTTGATTTTCTTTGTGATTTTCTTTCTCTCACTGATCAGATGAACCTACTATTAAGATGACTGGCTCTCAGTGTCTTTTCAAGTAGGAAAACTTATAAAGTCAGCGAGGAGTCGCTGCAGTTTATTATTAAATAAAATGACAAAAATCACTTTTCATGCAGAACTCTCCATCATAAAGTGGTTTAAAAGATATGAAAGCAAGTTTAGTGTTTAAACTTTGTGCTTCACCAAAGAACATTCTGGTCAGAAGTCTGCAAACATTTAAGGTGAATCGGATCCTAAATGTTTCCGGGAATGGTGCAGGCAGATGGGTGATATTGGGAAGCCGGCAGGAGAAAGGGAGCAGACTATTTCTCGGTGGACAAAATAGAAGAACTGGTTTGAACATGGATTACTGCGCACAGGCAGAAAGGTACAAGTGTCCATGGGAAAATGATTCACATGAAAACAAAGAGGATTTGTACAGAGATTAATGATGCTTCACATAGAACAGAAACCTTCACAGCCAGAACTATCAGAACATGAAACAATGTTCTCATCATTTCAGTAATTCCTGAAATGTTCAGCTGGTGTTGTCTGCATTTCTTGACACAATTTCACCACAAACTAAATCCATTAGACATCAACATCCCGTGTGTGTGTAACAACTGATCTGTGCATAATTTTAAAGCTTTTTCTGTAGTTAGTTTCAAGCTGTTGTAATTTTAAATCTAGAACAGAGTTGTTTCTGTCCGGGTTTTGTTAAAGTCTGCAGAAGTACAAGGCTGTTTAGAACGGAACGTTCTTAATATTAATGAGATAAAACAGCCCGTGCTGGTCCCCAGCCCGGGTAGAACACAGGGCTGTGTCAGGAAGGGCATCTGGCGTAAAACTCTGCCAGACCACCTGTGTGAACCAGTGAAAGCTGCTTCTCTGTGGCGACCCCTGAGAGGATGTACTGAGAGGTTTAATCTCATTGACGGTTATGAAAGTCTGCCGTCCAATGAGTGTGTGTGGGCACAAACCTCAGTCATCGTTCTGAATCCACTGGTGTGGACAGGTCCCTAAAATATTGTTTCCCCACTTCAGTACAATCCAGACTTCTACTTTCCATCATTTTATTTTTTTTTTTTATTTTT
>NC_050514.1:7398438-7424487 GCF_002922805.2 Oryzias melastigma
AAATTTGATTATGTTTTTATGTAAAGCACTTTGTGTAAAATGGATTTTGGGGAAAGTGCTATACAGATAAAGTTTGATTTGATCATTCTGAATTAAATCAACAATATTTATTTATATATTTAATTAAATACCAATACATAACATCAAAATAATACAAAATGAAATTATAACACTTGAGTAATGAAAATAAAGAAAGAAGAAAACTTATGGGATTTTTCCCTGATTAAGTCCTAAAAAGTAATAGTCGTATTGATTGCAGTTTTTGTGCTGGAATTGATCAGATGTATTGTCTGCAGAGCGTGCAGACGGTGCAGACAGGGCAGATAGTGCAGATAGTGCAGACCGTGCAGACGGTGCAATCGGTACAGATGGTGCAGACCGTGCAGACACTACAGACCGTGCAGACAGTGCAGACGGTGCAGACCGTGCAGACACTACAGACCGTGCAGACAGTGCAGACGGTGCAGACCGTGCAGATGGTGCAGACAGTGCAGACCGTGCAGACCGTGCAGACCGTGCAGATGTTCTTTAAAATCAAACATTTTTAATAATACATGTCCACACCTCCACAACAAAACCAAAATCAATCAGAAGTTCATGGTTGTTTTTCCAGTAAAATAGAAAAATGTGTGACAGAGGCTTCAAGCCGCTTGATAGTAGAACTTCCCTGCTTTGGATCAAAAAATGTTTTATTTTATTGGGGTTTTTCTCAGAAACCTTCTGGTTCTGTGTGCTGCATAGAGGCGGTGCTTCCTCCTCAGACTCTGGAGTCAGCACCAGTCCCTTCAGGGTTGTCTTGTGTGTTTCAGGTGCCTTTCTTCAACGTGGTGTGCGACCAGGCGCACGGAGGGGGCCACTGTGAGATGCTGGTGGGCTACTCGGCGGTGTACAGGGTCTGCTTCGGCACATCCTGCTTCTACTTGATGATGGCCATCTTCCTCATCGACGTGAAGTCCAGTCAGGACTTCAGAGCCCTCATTCACAACGGGTCAGACCCCCCCCCCACCGCTCATACAAACACAGCCTCAGTCACCGCTTTAATCCCTCCAACACAGCCTGCCGGAGAAAGTGCTTACCCCACAGGCCAGGGGGACTATTTAAAGCTCCTCCGTCACACTTTCCTCTGCAGCTGATCATCACCCAGCCAGATTAGGATTTAACACCCCAGACCGCTGCTCCTCTCTGCCGGGCCTCTGTGGAAGCTGCAGCTCTCTGAGGCTTTGGAGGACCACCCTGAGAAGAACCAGCTTTGTGGGCGGTGTGTTTAATTACAGTTTTTCTCAATCGTTTAGTACATTTCTCACAACAGTATTAGAGTTTGCACCACTGCTGAGGCGTTTCTCAAAATTATTAGTGCAAAATGCAAAACATGGTAGATAACCTGCAGTGAGTCACTTTCTCAAAATGCTACTTAGTAGCTCAAAATGGTTCAAAATCAAGTTTTTATGTCAATAAAAGTGTCTGTGTTATCAAAAAAACAAGTTCTGACTCCAGCTTCTTCGAACGATCGAGTCAATAGATTTCATCATATTTTCATTCAGACTGATACTCTGGAAGTGCTTCCTAATGTCATGTAAAAAAAGACAGCATGCAGCATGTATCATGCGCGGCATTTTGAAAACTAGAATTAACTTAAAAAATACAGAATATGCCCTTTTACAGTTTATTTGCAACCTTTCACAGAATTGTGCAAATGGAAAGAAAAAACAAAACAAAACTCCTTTTGGCTCAGTAAAACTTACTGAAGCAGCTTTACGTTAATACTAGCTGAACTCCAAAACAGCCTAAAATTCCTCAATAAGCCAAATTAGTCCAAAACATTAGCCTGTGGCTAAATTATTAGCTAAACTCTAAATTAGCCTATAAAAACCCCTCAGTAGACGCCAAGTTACCCAAATGAGCTAGCATAATGCTAATATAACAGCTCATTGCCAAGTTTTTGGATAATTACTGTAAAAAAGGAAAACGTAGCCCATGAATATATTTAAAGGTTTGTTGCTAATCTACTTAAAATAATGACATTTTAAGACGTTCTCATTCCTCTCCTATTGGGCATTTTTTGCTCAATATTTAAAAAAAAGTCAAAAGTGATCATTTTGTGGAGATTTGTACTTGATCAATTGGTTTGTGTCTAAAATGATATTTTATTGAACATCAAACTGGCACTAGGTTGTGCACAATGACTAAATGTTGTGGAGGTTGCACTAACTGTTGTGAGAAGTTTAATTCGGTTGTTAGAAATGCATCAAAACGATGGAGAAAAACTGTAAATGAGACACTCCTATTTACACTCACTGCACTAGAGTCCTGTTGTGGTCAGATGTTGAGATAGACATGACGACAAGAAGCAACCCCCCCCCCCACACACACACACACCAGCTCACACTCGATTCTCAGTCAGTTTCAGCACAAAAGTCTGACGGCAGCTGATTTATGAACACAAACCATCAGAAGAACAGCAGCTGCTCCTCCACCTCCACACAAACACCTGAAGGTTTGCATGTTTCCCTCTGCAGCTTCTGGTTCCTGAAGTTCATCACGCTGCTGGGCATGTGCACGGCCGCCTTCTTCATCCCCACAGAGTCCTTCCTGCACGGTAACAGGAGCTCCCCTAGAGGGCAGCAGCGGGGTGGTGGTGTCTGGTCTCCACCTTCTAAAATGAATGTGTGCTCTCCTGCTCAGCTTGGCATTATGTTGGTGTGGTGGGGGGGTTTGCCTTCATCCTGATCCAACTCATCCTCATCACAGCTTTCGCTCACACATGGAACAAGAACTGGTGAGTGTGTGTATGTGATTCATGAGGCAGTTCTGTGACGCTTAAACACAAAATCTTTAACATACTGTAAGTTTTCAACCGTTAACATGATCATTCCAGCAGATTCTGAAGGAGAAAAGCGACAGTTTGATATTAGGGGGGAAAAAAAATAAAAAATCTGAAAAAATTGAAATTGTAACTTTAAAACTCGCTTGACTGGATCGTTACATCACTACTTCTGAGTTTTTTGTTTGTAAATCTTTAATTCCATTTTGTTGATCTCTGTAGTTTTGTTTTTTCCTTTGTTGTTGTGTTTTGCTGCCTATCAGAGCAGCTCTCTCAACATTGCCCGCTCCAACAAGACACCTGCACACTAACACCTGAGCTGGCCTCACCTGTCTGGGCTGAATGATGTCTGCTGAGGGGTTTAGCGTCTTTAGCCTGATGGAGTTTTTATTATAATCTGCTAATAAGGAGAGAACCGTTGGCTAATTTGATGTTTACTCTCATGATTGAACAGTAACCTTAACCCGAGTTCACTGACTGACCAACTAACCAGCGACTGTGTTCAGTTGTGGTTCTGCCTTCACAAACTCAGCCTGGATGTGTGCAGCTGTGGCGTTGAAGGAGTTTCTGCTGTTCTTACCTGCTGCTGATATTGAAAACACAAACTGGAGAATGAACTGATTTATGTATGACGTTACATTTCCGCCAAAAGTACCCCACGAGCGTACATCAAATGTCACATGTGCAATAAACGTTCCACAGGCGCAATTCTGCCTCCACGAGCACTCCTGTAGTCCTACGCACTCGTGGAACCACTCATGCACGCTCGTGGAACCACCCCTGCACGCTCGTGGAACCACTCCTGCACGCTCATAGAACCACTCCTGCACGCTCGTGGAACCACTCATGCACGCTCGTGGAACCACTCATGCACGCTCGTGGAACCAGTCCTGCACGCTCGTGGAACCACCCCTGCACGCTCATGGAACCACTCATGCACGCTCATGGAACCACTCATGCACGCTCGTGGAACCACTCATGCACGCTCATGGAACCAGTCCTGCACGCTCGTGGAACCAGTCCTGCACGCTCGTGGAACCACTCATGCACGCTCGTGGAACCAGTCCTGCACGCTCGTGGAACCACCCCTGCACGCTCATGGAACCACTCCTGCACGCTCGTGAAACCACTCCTGCCTGGTAACGACTGCTGCTGGAGTTTGTGTGAAAAAACAAAAGGAAACCTGCGTGTGATTGACCACTTTTCTATTGGCTCCGCCCCGTTACCAACTGATGCCATAATTGGATCCGTGTATCATTTGTTTTTCAAATTAAAATAAACAAAAAAATACCAACTAAAATTGACTATTTTATAGAATGATCATTTATTAAACTATCATAGAGAAACAGATACATTCTTTGTGTTCCCATTAAAGTATTAAATCAAAAACGGAACAAACAGACAAAGAACTTTTAAATTCAATATTTTAAGATCTCTGAAACCAAACTACTTCTGCTTGACCATAATGACCCTTTTCTAAGAGTTCCTCTCTTTGAGTCTTTCCACCCCGTGATCCAACACTTTTATTAGCTGTTTTTCTATTTAAACGTTTAAAATGTTTGTTTCATTTTCCTTTTTTTTTAAATGGGAACGTCTAAAATGATTCATTTTACTACAGTAGTTTAGACATTGATAAATCGATAAAGAAGTCTTTTTTTCTCTTTTTATTTTTAGTTTTAATTTGAAAAACAAATGATACACGGGTATTTTTAATTTTTCCTTCAATGTTTCACACGGGCGTGCAGAAGAAGCTCCACGAGTGCACAGTCCTCCACGAGGGGGTGGAACTAGTTTTAGGAGCGTAGGAATACGTTCACTGGTGAGAAGGAGAGGTCACAGGAGTGTAAAAATACTCTCACGAGCGTTTCACCAGCGCAGAGGAGTAGAGCAGGCGTGGAGAGTGTCCTGCGACCGTGGACTGTCCACACACGCTGATATACGCTTGTGGGAGACTTTTGGCAGAAACTTACATTATGCTTCACCAGAAACTGCTTTCTGCTAACAAAACATTTGGGATGCTTCAGGTTGACTGGAGCTGCAGAGAACAAGCGCTGGTACCTGGCTGTGATGTGCGCCACCCTCTTCTTCTACACGATTGCGACCATGGCCTTCACCTTCATGTATAAGTACTACACGCATCCCATCGCCTGCCACTTCAACAAGGTCCTGCTGTGGGTCAACCTGGGGCTGTGCGGCCTCATGTCCTTCATCGCTGTGACACCATGCGTGAAGCAGAGTGAGAAACTGTCTGCTTTTCATCAGGCACACCTGAACCTCAGACCAACACAGGAGGGAGGGGAAAGAAAACCTTCCTAGAAAGCAAGAGAAAACGAAAAGACATCTTGATTAGTGGTTAACTTAAGGCCCACGATTGCACAGCTGGATAGATTTGTCTCAGTTGACTTTGTCTCTGACATTTCAAAGTATTTACTAGAGCAGAGAAGATGTGCAGTGACAGCGCATGTTTGAGTGTAATGTTGTGTAAAGTAGAATCTGAGAAATCCTGATGTGTTCTCTAATGTTGTTCCTTAGCATCATCTCTACTCAGAATCATCCATGTTATATATTCATTCATCCATGATAAACACATTAGAACAAATCATGGGGCTGTTTACCATGAAAACTGCTCAGAAAATCAGCTGTTTGATGATACCTGTACAGGTGTGAGATTCCTTTGCCTTTACAGTAATTGCTGGGTAACAGTTAACACAACTGTACAAAGCAACAAGGGAAATGTGTGTGTTGTGTTGTGTTTGTGTGTTTGTGACTGTTGTCTCTCGTCCTGCAGAACAGCCTCGCTCTGGTCTCCTTCAGGCCTCCATCATCAGCTGTTATGTCATGTATTTGACTTTTTCTGCTCTCTCCAGCCGTCCTCCAGAAAAAGGTATGTTAACCAACCCCCTGGAGCAGATGCACACGCGACACGCTGACTTGTGTATGCGGAGAGTGTAATCAAAGCCGTGGCTGGGCTCCAGGAGTGAGCATTAACACGTCAGGAAAGTGTTTGCGCCTCTGGAAAATGGCAAAGTACAGTTGTGTTGATTAGAAATGAGAAGTCTCGTTCCCATCTGTAAAGCAGATAATTACAGAGAAACCTGCTACCTAAGGATATTACTTTGTTGCTGCCTGTACAGGCTAACAAAATACACTCAATTGACACACGCCGACACGCACAAGCTTCCCTCCATTTGCTATGACTCACCTGCTCCACACATCCACAGGTGATGTGCTCAGACATGCTGTCCACGGAGCTGGTGGCCTGCCATTGGAACATACAAAGAGGTGTTCTTTCTGTGCATTCCTGACAAAATGACGGCTCAGCGATGTCAGAACGTGTTCTCGAGCAGACCTCTATGACTTCAAAACAGATCTCCTTACAGTGTATCAAACAAGCCCTCCACCCCCCACGACTCCTGTGAGGATCTAAAGAACAACTCACACTTACATGTTTGCGGTAAAACGCTGGGGTTCAGCTCCCAGTTTAAGGCCAAAACCACAACACTGGAACCATGGAGGGAGAAAAGGTTTTGGTGAATCTGAGCTCAGAGCATTCATGGGGGGGTCAGCTGCATCTCTCCATGTCAGTGTGCTGTGGGGGTGCATCTGTGGGCAGAAAAACATGGGATAGTTTCAGTCATTCATCAGCAGAAGAGCAGAGTGAACCTCCACTGAGGTGGAGTCGAGCTCTGCAGCACAGCCGCTTCTCTGACTTACATCTGAAGCTTCGTTAGACCACCTTGAGCCCTTTCTGCTGCTGAGACTTTCAAATGTGACTCATCTGTGAAAAAAAACCTGAGAGTGAATAAACTCCCGTGAGGAGCTTTGAGCAAACATGTGACCTGCTCCTCTGTGTCAGTGCTCCATCAGGGCAGGAACATGACCGTCTGCTATCCCAACGTGGGACAGGACGGCATCCAGAACGAAGGCAACGCGGTGGCCATCATCGGAGCCTTCATCATGTACTGCTGCGTCCTGTTTGCTTGGTGAGTAGATTCCCGTCCAAAACCGAGCAGCTGGAGAAACCTGCATTTAATGCTCCTCTTTACCTGCAGCAACGAGGCCTCCTACCTGGCGGAGGTGTTCGGGCCCTTCTGGATGATAAAGGTTTACCGATATGAGTTCCAGAAAGCAACCTGCTGCTTCTGCTGCCCTGAAGAAGACACAGGTTTGTATGGCACTCACACGTTCTGAAGAGACATGCAGAAAACCACAGAAGAAGAAGCAGGGGAGGTCAGACAGAGGTGCATGATGGGAGCTGTTTCTGCCGTTAGCAGCAGAGCGTCTGCTGACACTTGCCCTGTGTGCAGCACTCAGTCAGGTGTGAGCACTGGCTTCTTACTGACGCACAGCACGTGATACACATGATCCCACAGGACGCCCCTAAGATGTTTACACAAATACCCTCTGACTGTCAGATCTCCTCAAGCTACATGCAACGGTTGTGCTTGAGCAGCACCACTGGGCTTCCAGTTTCAGAAACATTACAAATACATATGTTGTACCTGCATCTTACCTACTTCACCTTTACTTACCCTCACGTGTTGCTTAACGACCCACTCCAAAGAAAATTGTGTTTTTGGTGTTTTTAACATGTTCTTGTAGCATTTTTATCAGAATGGAGGACATTTGTAAAATAAATTTAAGAGTAAAACTGCATTTCTACGTTTTTTTTTTTCAAATCGTGATATATCAGGAGCGGTTAAAACTTTCAGTTTAAAAAAGCCAAAGTTTGTGTAGCAGTAACTGTCATGGGTGAGCTAAAGTCTCCGTTCCCTGCTCTGTTCTCTGATCATCCACTTACAGACAAATAGATCCAGGAACGTCTTTGTTTTCTGGTCTAAACTGGAATCTGGATCAGAACTGTACGGCGGGATAGCTCTGATGTTGTTCACCATTTTGTTTTTGTTACACTAAAGTTAGCTTGGGTTTGTGACATATTAAGCTAACGGGAAAGAGGGTAAACAAATGGATGATGGGAAATGCGGAGAGCTAACTTCAGTGTCTACAATCTCGCCCACAAACCAAAATGTGATTTCTAATGAACTCCTGCTGCTCTGCAGAAACTATGTCTTAGAAAATGACTGTTTAAAAGAAGACTAACAGTAAGGACAGTTGGGACTACGGCGTCAGTCACATACACCCATATGGGGGTTTTGGGTTGTCCGGGCCAGTGGAGGGTCCCCGGGGCTTGACTTTGACACCTGTGGTCTATGGGTTCTCTGAGTGGTCGACAGTCTTGATATCATGTGGGTCACCTGTGTCCTGGGACCGGTTTGTCCATTTTTCTCATGCAGACAGCTCGTATCCACCTGTGAGGGAGTAACTACTCTAACATACAAGGTCTGCATCTGGCTTGCAAGAAACATCAGTCAACCTAAGAGCTTCTTGCAGCGGTTCAGCTCCCATCATGCACTGCAGGTGTCTCTAGGTTGGGATTTTAAAGATTTCTATTCTTCTGTGTTCCAGCTGAAGAGGAGTTTGTTGTTGATGACGAGGACAAAGGCTGTCAGAAGGTCATTCATAACGAGACGCAGAGAGTGGCCTACAGTTACTTCTTCTTTCATTTTGTGTTCTTTCTGGCCTCGCTCTACGTCATGATGACCCTTACAAACTGGTTCAGGTGAGCTGGTCCAACGTCCTGGGTTCACTCAAATTCCTGCGTTCCAGTGCTTTATCATCATTGCACTCTTTTATCATTGCTTCCAGCTACGAGTCTGCAGTGCTAGAGACCACCTTCACACACGGCAGCTGGTCTACCTTCTGGGTAAAGATGTCTTCCTGTTGGGCCTGCGTGGCCCTGTACCTGTGGCTGCTGCTGGGCCCTCTGTGCAGCTGTCAAAACGAGTCCAGACCCAGACGATCGCGCATCAAACGCCGCCCAGCGTCCTCCCGCCATGTTAGCGTCACCGTCTGATGCTGAAGATGATCGGGAAGCAAACCTTGTGTTGAAAGGCCTCTGAGCCCCCCCGCATGAGGTGGTGGGCCAAAGACTCCCAACGTGAGAGAAAAGCAGCAGAACTGGTCCTGAAGAGGCCGGTCTCCTGGAAAAGGAGAGGACTGTGGTTCAGAAGTATTCAGGAGTTGCTTCTGGAGAACAAGAAGAACTCGTCTGATTGTTTACTGTTTCTTGGTGTTTTTATTTTTGCTGAATGTAGACTTAAGAGGGGCTTTGTGTTGAGATGATTCTGCAGAGGAGCACCTTTATTTATGACCTCCCAGCATCAACAAACCCTTCAGAACTGCCAGAAATGATGGATAAAAGTTTGCTTAGATTCATCCCACCCCAACTCTGCTTGCTGACATTTTTGTCCTTTCATCTGGTGGGGGGTGGGGGGCTTGATCCCACCAGAAGTGAGAAAGCTGCCATAAAGTGAGCAGTAGAAACCCTGACGAAGCTCAGGAAGCTGAGGGTCCTTCCTGGGTCAGAGAAGCCCTGGAGCATTCAGGGAGTCCAACACCTCGACATTTAGATATAAAACAGTTCAAAGGAAAAATCTCAAGTGTTTTCCTTACATGAAAATGATTGATTTGAACGTTATGACCCTGAGCTGCACAGAAGTGCTCTTCAGAGACCTGAAACAAGAACAGAAATGACAGACTTTCTGTGAACAGTCATGGTCTGCTGCTGGACGGGTGTCCCCTGAGTCCTGGCAGGACCGGTTCTGGAGGAGCCGTCATTGCTCTTTTGTGTGATTTTAACGCTTACTGTTGCCTTCCCCCCCAGAGAAACTGAGCAGCCCCCAGTGATGACGTTTCCTGTTTGACATCAAATGTTTTTTAAGACTGCTTCCTGCAGCTCCATCATAAAGGCGTTTGCACTCTTCTGGTTTCTCTGCTCATTCTTCACACATTTTCAAGCAAACACAAAGACTGACACCACAAACCCATCCATCCATTTCCTAAACCCGCTTAATCCCTTTTGGTCTCAGGAGGTTGCTGGAGCCTATCCCATCTATGGATGATAGTCTGCCACTTTGTCGTAGGGATGCACAGAAAGTTTAATATATGAAAGATGTTTTTGGACAGTGGGTGGAAACCAGAGAAAACCTACTCACCAATGAGAACTCCTTACAGAAAGGTCCTGGCCAGGATTTGAGCAGGACCTTCTCAGATCGTACTAACCACTTTGACCTGCTGCTGGTTCAGGTGAGTTCAGTCAGTCTTCAACACGAAAACAGACATTTGGGAAGATCTCTCCCTGACCCAAAACCCAGATGGAGCCGCAAAGCCTTACCTCCCCCTAAAAAACAACACGACACTGCTCTTTATTGAGTATGAAATTATTTACTTTTGAGAAAGGTTAATATTAATGCTTTTATAAACTACTCTATCATGTGATTATGCTGCTGCAGCAACTGTTCTCCAATGAAAACTGTATCTAACACAAGTCCAAACATCATTTTCTCTTGGTGTGACTTAAAAGGGCCATACCATGAAAAAACAACATTTTGACCTTTTGAGGATTTTATACTGTTCAATATTCACTATAAAGAACCTCAAAGCGGTATTTTTCATGCGTTTCTGATTACCGTATTTTCTGGAGTATAAGTCACAGTTTTTTTCATTGTTAAGCCAGGAGTGTGACTTATTTGTAATTTTTTTTTTTTGTCATCAAAAGCCTCATTTATTTGTTGTTTTCCCAGTAAACATCGGTTGTCCTTTAGCAGTTGTTTCCTCTAACAACCACTAGAGAGCGCTGCATCGGAGTATAAGAGCTACTGACCGCAGAAGAAGTGTCGTCTAAACAAACATGGAAGAGAATCTGATTGTTTTCCTCTAAAACTTTGATATTTTTCTTATACAGATCAAAAGATTAATATTCTTGTTTTTATTTATTTATTTATTTTAGCTAAGCTGAGCTTGGCGGATTTGCTCTGAAACTTCAGACTTTTTTCTCAAAAGTGTGACTTATACTCTAAAGCGACTTAAACTCTGTAAAATACTGTAAAAACCTGCGTTCTAAGCAGGAGCCCCTCCCATACCCACGAAAACGAGTGGGTCCTCACGATCTGATGTCACTTCCTTTCAGGAAGACTCAGCTCCGCCCCCAGTCAAACACCAACACCCAATATCTCCACGGAGCTAGCGGTGATATGGCATATGCATCCATCTGTGCAAAGGTTTAGATGTTTGTTTTCGTGGGAGAAACAAAGACACGCTGCCAGAACGCTCTAGAATGACCTCAGGAAAACGGTGGCAGGCGGAGCTTCAGGAATCGAGTCGTTTTATTTCCTGGTTGGAAAAAACTCACCAAAATGACTCATATTTCATAAATAATTTGTGTTCTAGTCTTCCAGAGGTAATATATGTTCATATATATGGATATAGTTTACCCTGAAAGACTTAGAAAATCATGGTATGGCCCCTTTTAGACTATCGTGATGTACCTTCTCCTCTTTGCTGTAAGCCTGAATTTGTGCTTAAATGGATTTTATTCATATACAAAGCCTACAGAAGGTCAAACATTTTAAGAAGACTATAGTCAGGATTTGAGATCTTTGTGCTCACTGGTCGTATTGTTAGAGTGTATTGCCAGCAGTGGTGTATACAACTTTATCTGTTATAGAAGCAGCTTGGTCATAAATCTTTCAGCTTAATGACATAAAGCAGTACTGAATAAGTAATACTTAGAGTATATTCAGACTGGAAATTTCCGTTGGTCCGGACCGAGATAGATTATTTGATCCGAATCGAGTCTTGAACCTTGCGTTTGGTCTGTATTCAGACTGGCATCTACCAGAAATTTGTGTGTCAGACCAAACTTTGTAAACAAAACCATGTGACTAAAGATCTCTTCAGTCATTGGCCAGCAGCTATGGGGGCGGGTCAAAACAGAAGAGATAGATGAATGTGCTGCAGTCTGAAAATGCTGTCCAGGATTTTTGACTTATTCAAACTTTGTATTTTCCTGATGGTTTTTGAGCGTCTGTATGAAGGCCCGGTTCAACACTTTTTACTGCAGCTTTGGTACCGCGGAGGAATCCTGCATGACGGTGGCCGTTATGGTTCAGTTGTTCGGCTGTCGGTTCGTTTTGTATTCAGACTGAGGAATCTCAGAGCGAACAGAAGGTCACTCCTATTGGAAACAAAACCAGAACCCTAGAGCGGTTCCTGGTCCTGCACTAGGATTTGTTTGTGTGTATTCAGACTGAAACTTTGTTTCGCATTATCAGTGGAAACAGACTCTGGTTCACTTTAAGCCACATGTGTCAAAGTCAAGGCCCGGGGGCCGGATCCGGCCCTCTGGGTAATTCTATCCGGCCCTCCAGATCATTTTATTGTTATTAATGACCCGATGTTATCTTGAGGTTATTTCTAACTTGCATAATTTTGACAAAATATACTTTCATGGAGAGTAAAATATTGAAAGTTATTTAAGGTTTAAGTTGATTTATTCTGGAATAATATTCGTACATTTTTATTAATCAATATTATGTTAAAAAAAAGTTACAATTTTAAAAATTGGCATTCTGTTAGCTTTTGGACTATTTTGGCATTTACTAAGATTTTTTTTAGGCTATTTTAGAGTTAAGCTAATATTTCAGCTAGCTGTTTCGACTAATTTAGGCTTTTTATAGTTTTTTGAGATATTTTGAACTTTAACTATTTTTTTCAGCTACATGCTAACTGTTTGGCTAGCCTAAGTTTTTTTCTTCTTTTTTTAAATTTTTTAGGCTAATTTGGCATTTAGTTAATATCTTAGCTGGCTATTAGCTTCAGTGTTTTCAGCTATCAGCTTCTGCATTTTTATCTATCAATTTCAGCAATTTCAATTTCAATTTCTATCAACTATCAGCACTAGAATCTTCAGCTGTCAAATTCCTCTTCCAGCATTCACAGTAGCATTAAAGCAGGTAATGCTATATATCTAGTTCATAATTATGTTAAAAAGTTATGGTTTTAAAGTTTTAAAAAAATAGTTTTACAGTGTTTAATAAATGCTTATCCTGTTCAGCCCGTGACCTAAGGTGTGTTTTGGATTTTTTGTATGATTGACTTTGACACCCCTGCTTTAAGCGGACCAAATGTGTCCACCCTTAAATGTACTGCCTTTTAATTTGTATTTTATCCAAAGTGGGAGGGGGACATTTGTGGCTTTCAGGTTGCAGTTCCCTGGTCTGGAAGCACCAGTAGCTGCTTTGTTGTGTCACATTTCATGTGTCAGACTGAAAAAAGTGCTGACTTAGATCACTTTTGGTATATTTCTTGACCACACAGTGATACAAATACACACACACACATACAAACTCTGGAGGAACAGGACACATGTTCTTCTTCTTCAGGTGAACCTGAGCTTCCATAAAGTGGTCTCTTTCCGTTTCTGCCGGTTCTTGGTCAGACTTTTGGTTATTCGACAGTTTCATGTCCTCAGAAATCTCCAGAACCTCGTGGCATGAAGGTCCATCAGGTGAGAGAAAGAGCCCTTCTGTTACTGACACGCCCCTCGCCCCTCCTCTCAAAGCTGCAGGGGTCTTCTGTTGCTGCACAGCCCCTCGAGGGTCCACAAGAGCTCATCCTCCCTGGCTCGGTACGGCACCACATAGCTGTCCTCCTCCAGCAGGATGCGGTTGAGCGTACGCTCATAGTTAATGTGGCGCCGTGCCATGAAGACGTACTGCCTCCCCCTCTCCAGGTGAGGGCAATCACACACGTTTGGGACCCAGAGAAACTCCCGGTGCTCCAGGCGGTAGCGGTTCCTGTAGGTGTGGATGATCTGGACGTCGTAGCGGGTCTCCTCTCCGCTCTGCACCCTCTCAAGGACTTTTCCACGAAACACTGCAAGAGAACAGAGCAGCAGGTCAGCCTGCCTCACTGCGACACGGAGGAGCAGAGAACGACCAAAGTTCTCACCAAAGTCCTTCTGGCAGTACTGTCTGCTGCGCTCCCTCCGGCCTCGGACTCGCAAACACTTCCCACAGCGCCCTGCAGGCGGAGCAGAAGCACAGCATGACCTCAGAGTGGCAGCCTTGTAACAAAGAGCTACCCAGTTTGAGCCTCGGCTGGAATGTTTGAATTTAAGACCCTACAGGGGGCACCAAATTCATTTTTTCGCCTAGGGTGCCATGCAGCCCAGGACCCGGCCTGGGGCGAGGTCCCATATAGGAATGATAAATCAGGACCAACCTCCAATCACCATGGTGATGACTGAAAACGTGTAGTGGCTCAGCACACAAAAGCATGGACCAAAACCCCTACCACAAAGACACAAACACCCCCAGCTTTGATGCCAAGTTACTGTGTGGACACCTGCTGTAGGGAGTGGTGTAGAGGAGTCAGGTACACACTGCTCAGGGAAGCACAAAACGGAGGTCGCTTCCAATTGGCGCCCTTGCTCATTTATGGTGTAGTTCACACCAGACTCAAAGCGCCGCTGTCCTCCGTGGCCGCCTCACACAGTGCAGCGATCGTTTTGGCGTCTGGTCTATTCTTAGCACGATCCGCGTCTATTCTGGCAGGAAATTATGCCAAGAAATCAGAAAATCCAGTCAACTTTCAAAATATAACCAATTTTTCACAATAAAATAATGTTATTGACAAATGTGATCATATTTTTGTATCTAGACAGACTGTAGAGATGAAAATACAGTATTTCTCCCTCATTTGCAGGGGTCAGGGACCAGCAGTAAGAATGTCCGTTACCGATCCATGCTCATCAAAAACACTTCTGTTCATGCTTTATTAACATTTAAAGTATTGCTCAACAGAAAAGTTGTAGTTTTAGACTGTGTACTTTTCACTGTCACTCTGTCTCTTTGTGCCTCATGCCGCTTTTCTCCTTCAGAACTACTGGAATTACACTGATTGTGTTAATAATTAAAAAATTACAGTAAATTAAAGAACATATACACTGGAGCTCTTGTAGTAAAGGGTCATTGATTTCGTTTTTCTAAGATCATGAGCACAGAAGAACACAGAGTTCTGAGACCTTGAAGCAGACTTTGTTTTCAACGTCACCTTGGTAGGACAGCTTCTGATCATTTCTGCTGGAATTCAAAACTGTGTCAAGGTTATCAAGTGCTGCAAAGAAGGGGCCGTCAGGGGGAAGATAGTGGCTGAGCTCGAGGCTGTGGCATCAGATGAAAGAGCAAACACAGTAACAACTGCACACTCTCGTTCAAACAGAGTTCTTGGTTTACAATCGAGGTTTGACACAAAGCAACTTGTTTAACTTTGTTTTCTGATCCAGATAACATGAACAGAAGAGAGTTGCTTTTGCATCCATTCACAAAAATCACAAACTTGTATTGATGCTATAGAAGTTTTACTGGCTTCTTGCTCATGTCGGCTGCCCCACTCACTCCCCCAAACACACTTCACAAATGCAGTGCTTTGGGAGTTCAGCCTCCCAATAAATCAGATTCTTCTAAATCTTTTCTGACTTTCACAGGCTAGAGTTTGGACTTTTTAGGAACATTTCTACAACACTTATCTTATAGAGGACAGTACCAAAAGCCACCATGAAACAGGCCCATGCAAGGTTGAGAGGAACCATCATGGAGAGGCGAAGGGCAATCTTCAACATATGTTATTATTTCAAACCCAGCAACACACTAGAAGCTTTTAAATGAGAATTACCTGTAGCTGTCTAACAGATAAGTGTGCAAAATGAGCTTTAAATGGGACAGAGAACGTTAATCGTTTTATTTCATTCAAGTCAGTATTAAGAAGTAGGGTTGGGTATTATTATGATTTTTAGAAACAGTTCGATTCGATTCACAAGAGGCTGAATCGATGTACTGAATCAATGTTTCTCTAAAGGAGAAGTTCTAACAAAATGTTTAGATCATTAAGATTGGAAACATTGTTCTGCTTCTCCTGGAGTATTGCACTGTGGTATTACACCTTATTCCAGAGGAAGAAGACAGTATGAGGAAAAAAACAACATTTTAGACCACAAATGATTACTTTAAAAAATACAATTTCTTATAAGAGTTTGTAAAACTCATGTCTGTGAGTTTATAAAGATGTTCATTTATTCAGTAATGTATATTTAGTTTGTCCGAGCGTTAGCATTAGCTGTCCTATGGGAAATTCCATTAAACGTTAGGATTAAGCTAGCAGGCTTTAGCTTTATGTGCTAATTCGATTTATATTTTATCGATCGATTTTATTAACTCAGCCCTATTAACAAGTGTTCATATTTGTGTAAGTACACCCGTTTACCTCCAGAGAAAAAGCCGGTGAAGTGATGTTTTCTTCTCTGTGAATCAGCTGATCATCCAGCTGATCCCGTTTTTTCCTTGTGACTGAGAGTGTCACAGATAAAAACGTCAAAAAAATGTCAAAAAAGAGAGAAGAAACGGGAAAAAAGGTCAAAAGCTTCAAACGGGGGATTCCAGGCAAGGACTTCCGGCCAATGATTTTTGCCGCAAATGATGTTTTATTTGTGGCTGGCTCCTTCAGGGGGAGGGACTTCCGGCTATTAACTTTCAAGCACCATATGTATACACTGTAGCCAGATTCTCTTGCCCATATCTGCCTTTTTGTTGTTGTGAGGATTATTGGTGTTGATCAGGAGGCGAGTGGGGAGGGACCTACTTCCAGGTGACGGCAGCAAAGGAACATTCCTCAGGCTTTCCTCTCGCTCCAGTCGAGCGATGGGCTGGTGGGGGCGGCCGAGGGGGCGCTTCACGTTCTTCAAAACTAGGAAACACACACACACATAATAACTGTATTAAAGATGAAAATGGTGTTTTTAACATTTCCTTGTAGCATTTTTTTCATGATTAAAGTTCAAATAGAATGCCTGAGTATCTCTTTATTCAAATCATTGAGAATTAAGCAACGGAAAAAAATGCAGTTGGAAAAAGACTGTATTTGTGGTGTAGGAAATATGCTGGGCGGGTCAGTCTCCCAGCTCCGCCCCATTCTGATCATCCACCTGCAGACAAATAGATCCATGAACGTCTTTGTTTTCCTCGTCTGAGCTGGAATCTGTATGGCTGCTATGCTAATGTTAGCTTAGGATTGTGAGAGGCTGTAAGCTTGTATGAGAGAGTGTAAACAAAGGAATGCTGGGATATCAATGGAGGGTTATTTTCACGTCAACAGTCCCGCCCACAACTCAGAAGTGAATTTCTAATGAACTCCTGCTGCTCTGGAGAAAAATATCTTAAAAAACAACACAGGTTTTTTGGATTCTGCTAAAAACTGCATAATGATCATAAAGACCACTGAGAACGCTTTAAGAATAGATCAAAGTTGGAGAGGGACTTTAACAGGAACAATAACCTGCAAAGGCATTTTAACAACAAGAAGATTATGAAGTGATTTTTGTGCCACCACATTGCAAGCAAAAGTCAGTTTTGAGATCAAAATTTCCCAAATTGCAAACAAAATATAAAGTTTAAGAAAACATTTTCATAATTTTGCAAATCTAAATATTAAATATTAGCTTCAAATACTTTTTTTTTGCTTTCAAAACTTTTTTTGTGATTTTGGAGGAAAGTTGTCATTCATGTTTGAGGGTTTTTAATGAAGATATGAATCACATTTGATCAAGAATGTTCAATAGTTCTGAAGATACTAAAGCTGAACTCACTAAACTTTCTCACATGACTAATTAACATCTATTTTACCAGTTTTTAGTGAACTATTTTTTCTAGTTAACCCTTTAACACCTGAGGCGTTGCCAATGACGCTTAAACACAAAAAATGAAACATACTGTAACTTTTCAACCGTTAACAAAATTAACGCTCAAGTCGCTTTTCTCCTTCAGAATCTACTGGAATGATCATGTTAACGGTTGAAAAGTTACAGTTAATCACAGAACATAAACACTGGAGCTCCGGTGTTAGAGGGTTAAAAGTTGCAATATTTTTACTTGCTTGTTAAAGCTACTTCACAGAAGTCCTCTGTTTAAGCGTTAAATGATTAAAAGAAGAGTTACATAACATAAAAATGTAGGACAATGTAAATACACGTCCATCTTTTACATATTTCAAACAGAAGATCTTTCTTTTCTATTTTTAACCATGCATGTGTGCATCTATCTCTTGTCTTCTAACAGATCTCCCAGTATTTCTGTGTTGTGTCTCTTCCCTGTCCTCCGGACACCCACGCCCTCCTCCTGAGACTGGTTTTCCTGTGGACTATCCCACCCTCGCCACATATCCTGCAGTTCTTAATTTTAAAAGCTGTCATGAATAAAAATGAAAATGATCAGTGATGTTTATTCTGTTGATTCAGACATTAAAGAGCAGCCAATTTAAAAAAAAATGAAACAGATGGAGTTAATGCAGGATGGAGATGTTGACTCTGAATGAATGTCTGTCATGTTGTGAGAAATGATGTTGGTCCAGTGAAGCGCTGTTCTGTCAAACAAGGAAGAAATCCTGTTTGGAATCACTGCGGTTTCCCTCTGAGTGAAGAAGAGGGCTTAGATTACTGCTGAAGCTGAACTTCAGTGCAGTGAAGTTCCTGTACTCTGCCATTCTCCACAAGTCCATAAAAAAAGCTTCTTACTTGGTTGAGGTCGGCCTGTGCTCAGCAGAGGCCTGCTGGTGGCAGAGGCACTGGTTGTAGTGGAAGGCTGACTCCTTTGAAAGAAGCTGGTAGTGTGGAGAGCCTGGCGTAACGAGCTCCTCCCCCCATGGAAGAGGGCATAGAGGTCTGGTGGAAGCCAGTATTCATACTCAATCCCTGAATTTCTGTCCATGGCAAGAACCTGAACACAGAAAAACATAAGAAGGTCTTGAGTCAAATCCTGGCTAGATCCAAAGTCAGTGGAGTTTGAGTTTCATGCAGATAGTCCAATAATACGATAATATATGATGGATGGATGGACGGATGGATGGACGGATGGATGGATGGATGGATGGATGGATGGATGGATGGATGGACGGACGGATGGATTATTGGATGGATGGATGGATGGATGGATGAATGGATGGATGAATGAATGGATGGTTAGATGGATGGACAGATGGATGGATGAATGAATGGATGGATAGATGGATGGACAGATGGATGGACAGATGGATGGATGGATGGATTTATTTCTGAGAAACTGACCATCAGATGCAGGTCCTCCTGGGTGGGTCCTGGAACTTCAAAACTCTCCCAGGTGTCTGCTGAGCGCTTGTAGAGCAGCTTGGTTCCGGCTATGTTGTACTCACCAGGAACGCTGATCTTCCAGTTCCCATTGATCACAAACTGGGAGTGTTTGTTCTGTAAAGCTGAGTAGAAAGAGAAATTAGCCTTTTTAAAACTCTATTTTAAAAAAGTACTCACTTGTCTTTCAAAAACAACATTTTTTAACTGTAGAATGGCAGCAGCTATAACAGGACTCTGTCTGCTGTGGGGGTTCGTCCTGACACCACAGTGAAAGCAGCAACCCCCAACAGAGCTCCAAAATAACTGGGGCTAAAGTTACTTTGATGAGAATAGATGTCCTTATGGTGCCTTGGGAACACAATAGGTGAAGACACCAGAGGGGAAGGCGACCCCGCTGTCTCTGGGGAGAGTTTCTGAGGTGTATGTTCATGTGTGACATGGGACCAGACAGATATTACCCAAGTAGTTCCTGCTGTTGTCGGTGACCCGGATGTGCGTGGCTCCGGCTGGAATCATGGCCACCTGGCTGTACCCGAACGGGCCACCTGACAAACAGAAGTTAGGTTTAGTTTGGACTTTTTTTTTACTTTGTTTTTTAATGAAAACTTTAAAAAATCTATAGTTTTCAAGTAACTTTACTCTGACAGTCAAAAATTTTCCCCCAGTGCCTAAAAGAGATTTTTCAGTGTTTCTAAAAGTTTTTTTTGTGTTGTGTCATTTTGAATCATGCATGCACATGACTCTGTTTTGTTGTGTTTTCCTAGTTTTGGGTTTTCCTTTAAATGTTTGGCATGTCGGGTAGAAGAAGTTTTTCTCTTCTGCATTCATCCTTCAAGAAAATCCTAGAGTCATTGTTCTGTAGTTACAGACCAGCACCCACACTGCATCCACTGGTCGAGGGTATCTACAGTACCCGGTCCAAACGCCCTGCAGACTGATGCTCTGGTGTCAGTCTATGAGGATGTCATGTACATGAGAGTATGTCTGTGACGGCTCTCATGAACTCATTTACTGAGATGTCTGACTCTAACCTCATTATTACCGATACTAGTTCAAAGTCTAAACTTAAAATTAAAACTGCTGTTAATTGGTCAGAACTGCCAAAGGTTTTCGTCAATAGAGTTCCTCTAGTCTGAGCTTACCTGTTTTGTTCAACGTCTTCAGCTTGCTGGATGTGACAGGAATTACAGATTTAAACATTAGGTTGTGGTTGCTGAACAGCTCACCCTCAGCTCAGGCAGAACTACAAAAAACTCGTAGTTTCCATTGGCTGAACATCTGGTGAAGATTAAAGGACCCCGTGGGTTTCCTTTGTGGAGACTCGAGCTCTCCTTTCTCAACCATGTACTTGCATATTGTTTGACTTCCATGCATGTATATCTTCTGTACTGATGTGTGTGTGTTCTCCATACTGAAGAGCATGTGTGTTTCTTACACTGACATACACGTGTGTTATGTCTGCTGCTGGTGTTCTGCATCCTGACATGTCCGGACCGCCTTCAAACTCCCTCACAGAGACGCAGAGACACCAAGGAAGCGGCTGTCATCCAGACACACCTCCAGAGTGAGTTTCAAGCCCCAAAATCTTTGAAATATTTCATTTTTTGTAGATTTTGTAGAACTCCTGACCAATAAATCTGATCTACGTGTCTATGTGTCTAAATCTGATCGACGTGTCTTCCATTGCAGCTGCGTCAGCGCGAATTCGGGCAGCTGCCTTCAGTGGGAGTTCCATGCAAACATAAACAGAGCAGAATTTCGGACATCTACTGGCATTTGCATGGACTTTTCATTGGTGGGTGGCTGATGGAATGCACGCCGATGCAGCCCGTGTGTGCACCTTAACATTCACAGACACACATGCGGAGCTGCAGTGTCTAGTTCAAAATCACGTTTGACAGCCGGCGAGCAGCTAATTTGCCGTGCGGCTCAAAAGTTGGGGAGCTCGGATTTATGGGAACAGCACGTCAATATGCCTTATTCCTTACATCATATGTGTCTCACATTAATTCTAAGTGAGATATCCACAGATGGAGCCAGTCAACTTGGCCAAGTTTCCAATCCCTTTGCTCTGATTTTTCTATTTGAACCAGCAAACTACACCCAGCGAACATTTCAATGTGGCCCATATGGTTTACCTTTGGGCTGAATTGGTGAGCCCACCTGTGTTTGCCCACACTGGCTTGAGTGAGCACTCAGTAGTTTGGCTCACTGGGCAGCGAAGCTCGCTAACTCGCTACACTTATCACCGAGCAGCTGGTTAGCGTAGGGACCACTGAGTCCCTACCTAAAAAAAAACATATGGAGCCCACATTGAAATGTTTGCTGGGTAATCATTTCATTTTCTTTCTTTACAGGACACAGTTGGTGGTCCAGACAGGTTTGCCTCTCAGGGCCGTAACAACATGTTCTCCATCTTACTGGTTCTCTGTACTAACCCACACACATTCTCCATATTGACAGGTGTTCTCTGCACTGACGGTGTGTTCTCCATTCTGACAGACTCTCCTTACTGAAGTGTGTTTGTGTTCTCTGCATGGATGCACACGTGTTTCCAGTACTGTTCTCATACCGGCCTCCAGCCTGCTGCTCCTGTAAACGCTGCGGTGCTGCAGGCAGGTGCTGTTATGGCCCCCACACACCATGCAGGCATCCTCCTCCTGACCTGAACCCAGGATGGAGTCGCAGCCCGGCTTCTACAACACAGCAGGCAAACCTGGTCGGTGAATTCTGCTCTGGTGAACAGACAACATCTCCTGTTTTATATCTTTATGTGAAGACACTATCAATACTGCTTTATCTTTCAGTCTAGCTGTGGTCATCTTTAACATCACACAAACAGGTTGAGAGCCCCATGCTCTGACAATAAAGCACTGACTCACCAGACAGCGTCCGCTCACACACATGGCTCCTGGTTCCTGGCTGCACGGCGTCCCATCAAGCACATGGCCAAAGTTGTAGTAGAAGTTGTGTCCCAGAGCCAGGCAGCTGAGCTCACAGGGGTTTGAGCCTGCAGAAAGAATCCATTCTAAAATTCCTGTCTGCTATGTTCACATCACACATGCCTGACAAGCTTTTGAAGTCTGCTTCTGAAGTCCATCTGCATTCACACTAGAGTCAACTCCACCAGAGTTCACCTGCAAGTCCACAGAGACCCTCATTCTCAAGAGGACCGGAGCTCTGCTGTCTACCTCAAACCAGAGGTAAGGTGAGCTTTTACACCTGCCAAAGCAAGAGGACCATCAGGGGAAACCAGTTCTGGGTCAGACCAGAACCAAACCTGTGTTAGGTCAAGACCTGCCATTGACTGGGCCTTCAGAGGTAAGAAGTGATGCAACAAAGCAGCTCTCATGAAAATGTACAGACTGAACAAGTCAAGGTGATTTGACCTCCATGAAAAGTCGTCCATTTGAAAGAGTGTCCTGCCACCATTGGTCTTTGGTTGAAGACAGCACACTGCATCTCCCTGAAGTCCTGGGACCCAGGAGGACATTCCTGCAGACACACAGGACCACATGCAGCTTCAGTCTAACAAACGTTCAGGAGTCAAAGCTTCAACATTCTTAACTTCTCGTCCTCATCTGTCAACCACAACCTGAGCCCGCTCACCTGCAGACCACCTGCACTGCAAAATCTGAGCTTTCTCTGGGTTTGGTTTTTAGTTTGACCTTCACATCAATTATCTCTGCTGTTGTTCACTGAGCAGCAACACAACACACACACCTAAACACAAGCACACAAACTCACATATGGACTCACACAAAAACAAAGAAGGCAACACACAAACAGAAATACAGACAAAAAGACGCACAAACACACACTCAAACAAGAACATTTACACAAACCAACTAACACAATCAGACACACAACCACACCTACACACAGAGACAAACAAACACAAACACAAAATAAAAAACAGAAAAACATACAAATGTTTACAAACATACAAATCAACAACCACACAGTTAAACACACAAACTCACACATGGACAAATGCATAATGGTGAACAAAACACACACATAAACAGAAACGCACACAAAACACTCATAACTACACTTACACAAACACACTTGCAAAACGTATACAACAAACACACACTAAATCACACAGACATGAACAACCACAAGGTTTTACTCCAACAACACACACACAAAAACACATTTAATACAAATAAAAATGTTTTAGAAAAAAACACTTTAAAAGTAAAAACAAACACACATTAGAAAATTGAACACAGACAACAAATACACTCACACAAAGACAAATAATAATACACAAAAATATTAACAGACCCACACATACAAAATAAACGTTAAAAACACTAAAAACGACCCCTAACAAAAAAACATGCACACCTACTAAAGCACAAAAGACACACTAACAAAAACTGAAGCAAACACACAATAACAAACACATGAGCACAAGTATCCAGACAAGCACACAAAGACATGTAAACACACAAGCACAGAAAAACGTCACAAACTAAAATATGAAGACACACTCAAACTTTTGTATGCAAAAACATATGAACACAATCACACAAAATAAATACTGACCAAAAACAGGCTCATCCCCAAGCACACAAAAAACAAACACAAAAATGACGCTAGCACAGTGTAATGTTATATTTTCAAGTGTTAAGATAAACACAAAACTCACATCAGCACAAATACACAAACACACACAAAGAGATTAACATAAAAACACAAATATCAACATGAACACACAAACACACACAAAGAGATTAACACAAAAAGACAAATATCAACATGAACACACAAACACACACACCCTCACACACAAGCAAACACACAAACAAATACAAAAATACACAAACACACACCCTTTCAGTTGTATCAGTTGCATTCCTCAAAATAGTTTGGATAAACTTCCTGCTGCCCCACCCCTCACTCACACACACATACACAACCCCCAACAGTGAAACGCTCTAGCACACTTAGATGGAGGAGTGACCTTGGTGTTGCAGGTCTTGTATTGTCTGGGCTCTCCAGCACACGGTCTCCCGACTGCATTCCTGGAGGGGAAAACGTGGATGAAGTGAGACTGTGGGAGCTTTTACAAGACTATCATGTTCACGTTCTCCTCTCTGAACCAAAAAACTCCGCCCCTTTAGTGTTTGGTTTAAATACACATCAGTAGAGACGTAAAAGATACAGATACGTCCCTAAAACCAGAGGAGTAACTGCAGCATGGGTTAAACCACAGATATGAGCTTATTATCATGTTGGTAAAAAGATATAGAATTTATCAAGTTAATCATCAGTTCCTCTTCCTGTCACGTTTTGTACTTTTTTTGCCTTTTCATGTACATGTGATGCAAACAAAGACGTCCAATCACAAGCTAGCTTCTACCAACTCAGGTCAATTCCAATTGGCTGAAGCTGAACCACAGAGAAACTCTTTTCATAGAACAATCCCTAAACTAAATGAATATGAATTACTTTTATTTAACCACAACTAAACAAAACAGGTTTGAATGTCTGAAGCCTTTATTTTGTTTACATTTTGTTTATGTCACTTAAGATAAAAAGAGAGTTTCTCTGTGAAACACATCATAATTTATAGTTTTAAATGCCAAATAAATAATAAATATCGAGAGTGAATCCATTTGGGTAAAAGAAGTGGACTGTATCGTATCACCACAAAGTTATTTGAATCTTTATGGATGGATTCATGGATCAGATTGAGACGAAACATGTGAGAGGAAAAGTACACATCAAGCGTGACATCATTTCCTTAAATCCACACATTCATCGTCATGTGTTCCACACTTAAAACCAGGCGTGGTGATGATGATGGTAAACTTCCTCACATTCAAATCAAAAGTATCTCCAGCTTTTTTTAACCATCAAAGGAAGTCACATTTGAAAGTACAACTGTTGTAGTGTTCGTCTTACCTGGTGACGCAGGTGCGTGTTCGCACAGAGGCTCCTCCTCCACAGGTGCGAGAGCACACAGACCACCCGCTCCATGGCAACCACTCGTTTCTGAGGTGGAGCTGCCGTCGCGCTCGCAAAGGACGCCCCAACAACGTCTCTGCAGACAGATGCCATGACGCCACCAGAGACGCCTGAGGAGCCGGAACACAGCATGAACCTGCAGAACCAGCCTGAACTCCTGCCTCACCTTTGCAGGGTTGGGAGGGGGCAGCAGCAAAAGGCTGCTGCAGCATCCTCCGGCAGGCCCCGATGTACAAGATCGAGTAGAGTACAGCCTACCGGCCTCGCCTGCCACTGAGGTGAGGTTAGCAAACCCTCTTTCCATCGTCACAGTTAGCAAGAGATTTTAGTGAAAACACTTCAGGCATTGGGTCCTGCGACAGACTGGCGACCTGTGTGTCTTGCCCTCACCCAGAATAGGCTCCAGCAGCCCCGTGACCCCGAAAGGGGCAAAACGGTTTAGAAAATGGATGGATGGCATTTAGGGCATTAAATGTGGAAGAAGCTCCACAGCTAAGATAAAAACGCTGAAACCAGAGAGAATAGAAAGACGATTAATCCCAATTGGGGAAATGTAACTGTGCAGCAAATATTACTATTGAAAATGAAACGGTTTCCTCAACAAGTGTCAAACTAAAGGAGAGGTTAGCTTTAGCCAGTGACTAGATCAGGGTCGGCAACCTTGAACAGTAAAAGAACCATTTGGGTTTGATTTCTACTGATGCAAACCTAAAAGGAGCCGCATAGTCTTACTTTAGCCTTTAAGAAATTTGGATTTTCATTCATGTCCTTCTTTTTTTAAAATAATAAATATGAATTATGTCTGTTTTTTTCACACGAACAAAAGCAAAAATCTAAAAAAAACTCTTTACAAAAGTTTAACATCTGTTCATTCTGGAGGTAGAGTTGAACAAACAAGACGTCTTCAGGTCAACATGGATGTAAAAACCTACATAGTTATCATCTATGTGAACCTCAGACATCAATTTATGAATTTAACTAATCTAAATTAAATAAATGATAATTAAGTAATACTTTCTTTAAAAAAAAAGTATTTTGTTTTTTATTTATTTTTTTGTTCTTTTTCCCCTCTTTGTCCTCAGCAGTCTTATTCTGCTGGGTTTTTACACACAGTTGCAATCTTTTCTGGTTGAAAACGAAGTTCTGGAAGTCTACCAATCGGGCTTTAAAAGCCTTCACAGTACGGAAA
>NC_050514.1:7424517-7433540 GCF_002922805.2 Oryzias melastigma
TCTCCATGACTTATTTTATGTTTGGAGCCACCATGGAGAGATAGAAGAGACACATGTGGATCTGGAGCTGCAGGTTGGAGACTCCTGGGATAGATGAAACGTTTAGATCAGGAGTCTGCAACCTTCAACAGTTAAAGAGCCATTCTGGAGGATTTCTTACTGACAACATCCCACTTGGAGCCACAAAGTATTTTATCACCCTTTAGAAAAAGAAGACACTAATTTGTATTTATAGTATTGTTACTATAATGATGAATACAAATACATTTGTTTTTTCAAGCCTAAATAAAAGAAACCTAAAGAGAAAATAGCATTTTTTTCAAAATATGAATTAGTTTCTAATTCTTTAGAGGTCTTCATGAATTTCTTTCCAAATAAAATATATCCTGTACCACATAAAAGGTTGCAAACCCCTGCTTTAGATTAATGGTTGATTCTTAGTAAAGGTTTAACCATAAAATCCAGAGGAACATTGTCAACAACGAGATTAGACATAACTTCGATTAAATATAGAAATAAGGATTAGAGGTAAGTCTCCTTAAACATTTGGGTTGGAGAAAGAATCGTGAGCAAAGTTGAAGATTTGCAGGAAGATTTCATTAATTTTAGTTCACAGAGCTAAGGAGAACTAAAGTGACTTATAAGCAGTTTTGCCGTGTCTGATCTTGGTCAAAACATAGGATGAGATCACAGCCTAAACGAGTGAAAAAGCTTTCTTTGAGGGCCTCATGGTGCTGTCCTCTGGTCTGTTTCCTCTCTGGAGTTACGGATTGTGGTTCTGTTGCTGATGTTAATAGAGGCCGATGGTTTTTACAGCCTTTTAGCTGATTGTTTTGGCTTCCTGGAAGACTTGATGGAACTAAGAGAACCTGCTTCAAGTGTTTTTTTTTTTTGATCAAAAGGCTTCTGTCTCACCCCCATCCTAACCACAGGAGTTGTGCAGTGATCTGAATCGATGTGACTGTTGACTCACGTTCTGCAGGCTGGAGAAGCAGCTCGGAGCGACCAGCAACAGGACCAAGGTCAGAACCCAGCACAGAACGGACTTTCTGGGAACACAGAGAAGCAAATGTGCTCAGTACGCTTGTGCCATGACCCCACCTAGGCTGTTTCAGAGTATACCTGTAGAACAGCTGCTGTGGAGAGGGACTGTGTTAGGTCAATGACAATAGCCACGAACAACTAGGACTCACTGCAAACGTTTGTGATTGAACATCAGCTTCATGAAGACCCCTGTTTCGCAGGTTTCTCTGGTCCAGTTCAAACGCAGAGAGTTCCTGACTGCATGAATGAGCGCGAACACTTAACTCTGCCGCTGCCTCATGCTGGAAAGAACCGGATTCTCACTGAGTCCTTTATGGAAAACCTTCAGTTGAACGAACAACTGACTGACGGATGGATAAATAAACGGATGGACAGATGGATTTATGGTTGGATGGATGGATGAACGGAAGGACGGACGTATAGATGGACAGACGGATGGATGGATGGCTGGATGGATGGATGAACGAATAGACGTATAGATGGACAGACGGATGGATACTGAAAATGTGATTAGCAGCTGCGACACCTGTACTGTAGTTGACGGATGAACAAACAGATGGATGGATGAATGAATGAACAGACGGATGGAATTATGGATGGATGGACGTATAAATGGACGGACGGATGGATGAATGCACAAATTAATGCATGGATGGATGGATAGATGAACGAACGGATGAATGGATGGACGTATAGATGGATGGATGGATAGATGAACGAACGGATGAATGGATGGACGTATAGATGGATGGATGGATAGCAGAACGAACGAACGGACGGACTGATGAACGGACGGACGGACGGACGGACGGATGAATGAATGAACGGATGGATGGATGGACAGATGGATGGATAGACAGACGGATCGATAGACGGACAGATGGATGGGTGAACGAATGAACGGACGGATGGATGGACAGATGGATGGATGGATGGATGGATGGATGAATGGATGGATGGATGGATGAATGGATGGATGGATGGATGGATGGATGGATGAATGGATGGATGGATAGACAAATGGATGAATGGATGGATGGATGTATAGATGGATGGATGGATATATGGACAGACGGATGGATTGATGAGTGAACGAATGAACGGACAGATGGATGAACGGATGGATGGACAGATGGATGGACGGATGGATGGATGGATAGTCAGACGGATTGATGGACGGACGGATGTATGAATAGACGGACTTATAGATGGACAAATAGATGGATGGATGAACAGATGGACGAATGAACGGACGGACAGATGGATGAAGATGGACAAACGGATGGATGGATGAACAGATGGACGAATGAACGGACAGATAGACGGACAGATGGATGAAGATGGACAAACGGACAGATGGATGAACGAATGGACGGATGGATGGACGGACAGATGGATGAAGATGGACAAACGGACGGATGGATGAACGAATGGACGGATGGATGGACGGATAGATGGATGGACGGATGAATGGACGGACTTATAAATGGACAAACGGATGGATGGATGAACAGATGGACGAATGAACGGACGGACGGATGAAGATGGACAAACGGATGGATGGATGAACAGACGGACGGATGGATGAACAGATGGACGAATGAACGGATGGATAGACAGACAGATGGGTGAACGGACGGATGGATGATTAGACAGATGTATAGAAGGACAAACGGACGGATTGATGAACGGATGGATGAACAGACAGACGGATGGATGAACAGATGGACGAATGAACGGTTGGATAGACGGACAGATGGATGAACGGACGGATGGATGAACGAATGGACGGATGGATACTGAAAATGTGATTAGCTGTGACACCTGGACTGTAGTTGATAATCAACAGGAAGCACAGCTTACAATCAGAACTTTCAAAATAAGACAAAAAGTCAAAAAGGATGGCACGTTCCACAGTCTTTACAGATCTTTGCATGAACTCATTTGAGCAGTCAGTGTTGAAGTCTGACGTTTCTCAGGCAGTCCTGCAGAAGAAGCTGAAACAGAATTTGTGTAGCTTTGCGTCTTTTCCCAGATCTTTCTGGAAGGTGATCATATATGGTGAACATATCGGACACCATTGGAGACATGGCCTTCTTTGCCCAACTATTAGTGCACTAGATGACAGGATAAGTGAGGCTTACTCTACTTCACTTCCAGCTGGGTTGTTCTGTCACTCTACACACCTTCACTCTGAACCAGTACCTACATTCTTCTCATCCACAACAATCACATCTGAGGAGGTGTCTATAATCTCCCTCAGACTTAAACTACTCACAATAAGTTCCACCTGTTCTTTACTCAGACAACACATGCAAATCACTACTACTCTTTTCATTTTAAAAAGTGATCATCAAAACGTTTCTCTGGTTCTGAACCTCCTCTGGTTCTAACATTATTACAGTTTCCAGATTCTACAGAAGTTTCAAACCTCGTCTGTGGATCAAACATTTCTACTTGTGCGCTCGACTCCTCCCAACAACCTTGGTCAAATCTTGCCTCCTACATTTCCTCTCTTTAATTCTCTCCATCATCCATTCCTCCCTCTTTAAACAGCAGTTGGCTCTCCTTTATTAAAAATGCCCAGTTCAGATCCCACTGATTTTAAACATCTTCGTCCCGTCTCCAACAAACCGTATCTTTCTAAAAAATACTTAAACATTGTGTTGCATCTCAGCTCCACCCCCACCTAACCCAAAACCCCTTTATGAACCATTCCAGTCTAGTTTTTGTCCTGAAACTGCCCTCATTAAAATCCTTCATCAAGTTTTTGCTCGATGCTCTGTATGTGTGTGCATTTCCTTCAGCTGACGACATGAGTGTCTGATCATACTGCTGCACCAACACCCTGAGGCAGATTTGATCTCACCTGATGCGTGCAGAGACTGTCATCACTTGGGATCTTTCTTCCAGGCGGTGATAGTGGGAATTCCTAGGCCTCTTTCCTGACTCTCCAGAGGAAGAGGACCACAGCGGTGCAGGAGAAGTCCTCACAGCTGAAGTCTGTACAGGTTATGTTCAGAGGACGTGGTCCTGGTACATCAGCTACTTTTCCATCGTGGAGTTTGATGCAGAGTAGTGCTGCCACAAACAATTATTTAAATAGTCGACTAATCACAGATTATTTTTTTAGGTCCTATCTGAATACTCCCCTTCTCCCTTCCCCTTAGCCCTCCCCCTTGGTTTGAAGTGGCAGTTGAAGTCAAAGTCGTGTCCAGATTATTATTCTTTAAGTTTCACAGTCCAAACAAAGGGATCCAAAGCCCACCATCGGGAGAGTAAACCGCATCACGCTAAGAAGTTATTTTCTTCACTTTGGTGTTCTCTGAACCGCAGAAGTTTACATTTACAAAGTAATGACTTTATGTTGTAGTGTGACCTTTTAATGTTATAAAACTGCGGTTTTTATGTTTATTCAAGCGCTGGAAGCTACGCGCTAACGCTAGCAGACCGGCGATGTTGATGACATCATTGAACGAAAGTCACGTCCGAGCAAACATGGAGGGATAAACAAAGGGAAAGGGCTAAGGGAGAGGGAGAAGGGGAGAATCTGGATTGGGCCTAAGATTAGTCGACTAATCTGGTCATGCTCAAGCTGGATGCAAAGCACACATCTTAACCATCATTAGCTTTAAACTAACTAAAAATAGATATAAGCACTATCTGCAATAATGCTAGTGTGAATGCTGGAAGCTGAATTTGGCCGCTGAAGATGCTAGTGCTGATAGCTGAAGATGTTGAAATTGATAGCATCTAAAATATTGGTTAAATGTCAAATTAGCCTACAAAACTGAAAAAATGCTTAAATTAGCCAAAATAGCTAGCATGCAGCTAAAATATTAGCTAAACTCCAAATAAGCCTAAAAAATAAAAAGAAAAGCCTAAATTAGCCAAAATAGCTAGCAGCTAGCATGATTCGCTGTGGCGACCCCTGAAGGGAAAAGCCGAAAGGAAAAGAAGAAGAAGCTAGCATGTAGCTGAAATATAAGCTAAAGTCAAAAAAGGCCTCAAAAACTGTAAAAAGCCTAAATTAGCCAAAACAGTTAGTGTGTAGCCAAATATTAGCTAAACTTCAAAGCAGCCTAAAAAAAACTTTTAAAAAAGCTTAAATTTGCCAAAACAGCAAGCATATCCAAAATAGCAAAAAAAAAACGTAATAAATGCCAAAATAGTCCAAAAAGCTATCAGAATGTCGTTATACCTTTCTACTTTACTACACTCTGACTCCATATAATATAAAGTAATGACTAATCTACCATTAAATTAGTCGTCGACTATTTTAATAGTCAATTAGTCGTCGATTTGTCGAATAATCGTGGCAGCACTACAGAGTACAGGTAGTACCTTCCTCCCTCCCACTCTCAGGTCAGTCAGTTTCCCAGTCTTGAAAAATGATCTACACCTCCCCAGTAGAGGCTCTTCCCTTTGGAAGTTCCCCTCCCGTCCTGGTAAGGAGGGTTTCATCAGAGGAACAGAATGTCAGACGTCTGCTTTGATGGTTTGGGATTCTGCCAGGACAAACCTCAGAAGTTCCTATTGAAGATAGGATCTTCACTCTACTTGTCCTTGAAGTTGTTGTCTCGATAGAATCAGGTGTTCTGTCTGGCTTTATTTAAGAGCCCCCGTTTGCCTTCAAGCCCCCCCACAACAGCCTCTGCAGACCCTCAGGCTTCACTTCCTGAAAGGTGGACCCCACAGGCAGCTTCACGTCAGCCCCATTTAAAGCCGAGCCACTGCCCCAAAGTGTAGAGTTCCTGTCTGACTCAAGCTCCACAACAACAAAAAAAAGGGGGGGGCATTTCAGGAAATGATGGAAGAAACGGCTTTGGTGAAGAAATGTGTTTGAGCTGTCCTTAAACATCTGAATGAAGATTCAGAATGAGGCTTTTTCCTGCACTTTGGTGCTTCTTCCATTAATTCAGAAAGTGCTATATAATGGTTCTATTATCATCCTTTGCTACTGATAACAGACATGTTGAAGATAAGAACGCTCTTAAACACAGCAGGCATCATGACAACTTTGGCTTCAGCTCAGTGATGGACTTTGATGCGGTGACATCACACGAGTAGAGCAGCCTTTGGTTCTAGACACTCAGGGTGGACAGGAGCAGGACAAGAGTACAGCATCTCGTCGTCACTGTGTGGTGAAGGTGGACAGTCACTGACCTCGACTATAGCCCTTAATAGACCCTTTTCACGGTGACGTCAGACAAAATGGTGACGGGGCCAACAGAGTGAACAGTTACTTCCGGTGTTTATAATGCCAAACCTGACAGTTGAACGCTGTTTAAGACAATTTTACATCAGTAATTAAAGATAATCTTACCAATTTCAACAGAAAAATGTACAATATTTATTTAATTAATGTCCTGCTGAACTGTATTTTTATTTCCTCTCTTAAATTGTTCACAAATCTAAATACAAATTTCTATATCTTTTGGACGTATTTTAAGTGCAATCAGCACGAAACCGGATAGAAATTCATGTTGTCCACATTTAATATCTTCAGCAAAGACACACCTCTCTGCATTATGTACACATTATAATCCCTTCCCAGGATAAATGTATTTGTTGTTTTACAAGATATTTTAGTGGATAACTGTAAAAACAGGAATGATTTGGTTCTGTGAAAATGTTCAGAGCAGCTATGGAGCCACGTAGTTTCAGCTTTCAAAATAAGAGCGGCCAAGTAAAAAAAAAAAGTAATCTCTGTGCAAGCGTACTTTATAACAGTATGTGAAAATAGTCAGTTTCATATTTTTGGCAACAATCTTCAATTAATTTAATCATTTTTACTTTTATTTTCAGATCAGATCAGACACAGTTCTGATCAAACTCAAAGAGGAGTGATGTTAGAACCACGGCTGAGCTAACAGCAGCTCACTGACTGCAGTAGAAAACATTACAACAGTATAAGTTTGACTTTAATGTCAAACACGCTGGAATTGTCTGACTTTAGATCTGTTTACAGGATTATGTGAGAACGGAAATTTAGGAAACTTTTAACTGGTGAGAGAAGATCCTCTACAGCTCCACGTCTTAAAGCTAATGCTAGTGTTAGCATTAGCACAGATTAGAAGAATAAAATCATAATTACCTTCATAATTAAACAAGCAGCATTTAATAAAGTACTTGTAACCTCTGTCTAACTTTAACCGGGTTGTCAGAGAGAAATAATCCACAACTCGTTAAATATCATCCAGAGGGTTTTGGGTAAGTAGCTCAGCTGCTTTTCTGACTGCAGACAGGATTACTGACATTTGTACTGAACGATCTATGAGGAGGAAACAAATACAACCAGGTAGGACATTTATACAATAAATATTGTACACATTTTGGTTACAGTTGGTTAGGTTACCTTTATTATTTATGAAAAATTGCTTTAAACAGCGTTCAGCTGCCAGCTTTGTGGTTCATAGACACAGGAAGCGTCTCTGCACTTGACCAGCGATGTGTGACGTCATGTGAAAAGGGTCTATTCCAGTGACATGGTTCCACCGACGAAGCAAGGTCTGTGGTTGCTGAAAGACAGTTTGGTTTCTCTCTGAAATATTTCATTCCAACTTCCTTTGTCATTCAGATCCTTCTGCTCAATTGACTCTTGTCTTTAGTTTTTCTTCTTGCAGGTTGCATGGATGTTGTTCCAGCAGAGACGCTCAACAAACCTCCTGCTGAGAGAGCAGAGCGAGTGCAGCCAGTCTGTTCTCACAGGGTCACGAGACCACTCTACTGAATCCTCAATGGAAAGCTCGTTATATTCTCACGCGTTTGTGTCTTCAGATGTTTTCTGCAATGGAGAAGCTCTGATGATAATCAGCACTTGTGGTCGGACCTTTTCAAGAGTTCCCAAGTAAAAATCAAGCTGAGCAAGCTCGTGTCGTTGGGTCGTACCGTTTGGTGTTCTGTGATAACATCAAAAATCAAAATGTCTTTAATCCAGTCTGATTTGTTTGGAGCGATCTGGACCAAAGTGGTATTTCAGAACCAGAAGGAAGTTTGTTGCTTTCTGTCTATTGTGTAACTCGGAGACAACATGTTTGTGAAGTGGTGCTTTAAAAATAAACGCCAATGATTTGACATGCAGAGAGACAGTGTAATACAATCTCCATGCAGCTTCAGCAGCAGCGGTAAGCCCGGCTGCACCCTCCCCACCCTGATTTATATCTCTGCCGTTGGTCTGAACTCACAAACCTTCCTTAAACACGCCCACGCAGACAGGTAGCGCTCGCATTCCCGCCCTGAACAAACAAACTGCTGCTACGCTGTTGACTCGCTCACGATCTCAGAATATGACCTCTGACCTCAGCCAAGGTATGGGTCACCTCCATGGTGGAGACACCCTGTGATGGGTCTCCATCAAAGGTTTGGAGCGCAGAGGTTAATATCACTAGAGATGACATGCAGGCTTTTTAATGTTGTCCAAGATACGTAAAGAGTGACGCCATATTGGAATGATATAAAACAATGAGATATGGTTTAACAGACACAGTAAAATGACCATAAAATGATTCATTTTGGTCTGATTGTAAAAAGGAAAAAACTCTGATCATCAGAAAAATAATTCCCAGCTCATGGTAATAATGTTTTTGAACAAAGTGCAACAAATGAACAACATTCCAAACTTCTTTAAAATAAATAAATATATATATAAACACAATACATACCTGATCCATGGTTGTGATTTTATTCTAATCTACACACAGACTGAGATTTACACAAACTGTTAGACTCTTCAGTCTGTGTTTATAAACGGGTTGGTGGGTAGACCGCAAGCGCCCGTTATATATGGGGCGGTCCACGCCTGGATCAGAGTGACACGGTCTGATCTGTTGACCAGTGCAGCCCGGTCAACAGCCACGCCGGTCCTGATAGTCCTGCAGACGGGAGAGAGGGCTCAGTGAGACCTCCATCCACGGCCTGGAGCGGTGAGGTCCAGGCGGCGCCCGATTTAAAGCACACAGCGGCTGGGATTTATTCTT
>NC_050514.1:7433915-7451877 GCF_002922805.2 Oryzias melastigma
CATGGTTTAACAGACACAGTAAAATGACCATAAAATGATTCATTTTGGTCTGATTGTAAAAAGGAAAAAACTCTGATCATCAGAAAAATAATTCCCAGGTCATGGTAATAATGTTTTTGAACAAAGTGCAACAAATGAACAACATTTCAAACTTCTTTAAAATAAATAAATAGGTTATTATATATAAACACAATACATACCTGATCCATGGTTGTGATTTTATTCTAATCTACACACAGACTGAGATTTACACAAACTGTTAGACTCTTGGGTCTGTGTTTATAAACGGGTCGGTGGGTAGCAGACATCGGCGTAGACCGCTAGCGCCCGTTATATATGGGGCGGTCCACGCCTGGATCAGCGTGACACGGTCTGATCTGTTGACCAGTGCAGCCCGGTCAACAGTCACGCCGGTCCTGATAGTCCTGCAGACGGGAGAGAGGGCTCAGTGAGACCTCCATCCACGGCCTGGAGCGGTGAGGTCCAGGCGGCGCCCGCTTTAAAGCACACAGCGGCTGGGATTTATTCTTGATCCGTAACCGTGCACGACACAACGCCGTAAACACTGGGCTGGGGGCTCCAGTTCTACAAGTGGATCCTCCCAGCCTCTATCAGAAGGACTCGGGCACCAACGTGACAGCAGGCAGGCAGTCTTTCATACGACACATTTCCAGGTCCGTCCACTGGACGAGGATTCAGTTCTGATGGACTCTTCCATCTTCACTACTGAGGAAATCCTGGTTAGTTTATTTTTCTCCACTTAGTAATCTGATTACCAGCAGGTCATCTGGTCTGATCTGAGGTCTAACACACATACAAATACCACCATCATCCTCCATAAACATAAAGATCGATGGAAACATGGAAACAGTGAGAAGTCTAAAGCTGTCATTGACTCTGAATAGACTACAGGATCAGTCTAAATGTTCATTATTGAGAGTAAACTCACTCAGATCTTCTTCAAATGTTTTCTAGAAGTTCTCCTTTATCAACTGACAGTCTGAAAGTCTGAGCATCAGCCAGGCAAGACCCGGTCCTGACCTCTGACCCGGTCGGACTAACCCATCCCACTGTGGCTGTGACACCCTCCCTGAAATCATTGGTTCTCAGATGAGGCATTTGGAAATGAACTTTAAAGTTTGACCCTCAGCAGCTGCTGCCATGAACCAACAACAGAACCCAGGTTCCACTCTGCATCTGCACGTTCAGCCTCCATCATCCTCAGCCACTAAACCTACTGGACCACTGAACACTCGGCTTATGAGATGATCATCTGACTGCTCCTGTGACCAATGCAGTCTCTTCCAACACTGGGACAGAAGAAACGTCTGCCTCATAAATCAGATCAGGTTGCTTCTCCCATTCCACTCACAGTATCCAGCAGAAACGTTCAGAACTCCAACATCTGGAACAAGTGTCACAGATCCCGCACCAGAACCTGAAAACGTTCTGCTTAGATTAGAGCGGCAAAGTCCACAGCTGTCGTCAGGTTTGAGCTGTAAAGTCTTATCGTCCTGAAGCTGTTAGACAGGTACGAAGAGCAGCAGCGGACCAGCAAAGAGCAGCCTGTCTGTCTGCCTGCCTGCCTGTCTGTCTGCCTGCCTGCCTGCCTGCCTGTCTGTCTGTCTGTCTGTCCGTCCGTCTGTCTGTCTGTCTGCCTGTCTGGTAGTAGGAGGACAGACAGACTTTGGCTGCGGTTCCTCCTGCATTCTTCAGGATGATGGAGGTCTGTGTTTTCTGCTGGTGTTCGTTTGTCTGAGCTGTTAAAAGATCAGAGGACCTTTAACCTGCCGGTGGGGGGGACCCCCCTCTCTCTGGAGGAAGCAGATCAGTTTGGTTCTTTCCTCAGAATCAACTGACAAGCAGAGACAGAAGCAGAAGAAGTCAGCCTGATCAAACATGAGCGCGTTATTTATAGCCGCAGATCAGGCCGTGCTGCAGGATGTGTGGAATGCAGAGGCAGCAGTTCCAACACGACAGACCCACCTGCCTGTCTGTCTGTCTGTCTGTCTGCGGGATTACCTCAGAGCGACACCAAACATCTGCCGCACAAACACCGGTCCGCTCCACAAACCCCGCCGTCTCCCCGCACCTCCAGCGGGCTCCCGCCGTCCCCGGAATGTCCCACCTCCACCCTCACCAGCGGCTCCGTCAACATTCAGACTTCAGCAAACAGCTCCGACTGCGCCGGAATGTCTCACCTGCTCTGCGCGCAGGACATGCTGCTTCCTGGATCAGGCTGCTCCAATCTGTGGAACGGAGTGGTTCCGACGAACAGAGCCGGCGCGTGGACTTCAGTGCCAGTACCACCCATGACCTCCCCCCCCACCACCTGAAGTTTTCTGCGCCTCCCAGCCGCGCGGCTGCTCCATCCTCAGCCTCTCCAACCCCACTGCGGGGCTCGGTCCACAGCCGAACCCAGACTCCCGTCCCGCCTCCGCCCGTGGGGCCGTGCGCGTCCGGGCGGCAGAAGTGCGTGTGAGGAGCGCGATGGCGCGGACTGCTGTTTGTGTGACCTTCTCCTCCACCTGAGCGCGGCATTCCTGCCGGGAACGCGCCTCTGTCCTCCAATCAGAGCCGAGCAAAAGTCCTGAGGAAGAATCTCAGCGGTGGTTCTGGAAGGAGCCAAACTCAGCAGAACCACCAGGACCAAGACCAAGAATATCAGAGTCAAGGAATAAAGTCAAAGAAAACAACCAAAACTAGATCTGTTTGGGTCAGAACCAGCAGACCAAGATCCGCAGAACAGAACCAGAACCTGCATCTTTTCTTTCTGCAGATGTTAATTTGTATTTCGTTTTACCGCTGAAGTCCTGCAGCACAGATTCAGCTGCAGATGTTTTCCTGCAGCAGTCCAGAGGAGGTTCTTCCCGCAGAAGAAGTTTGTCCTTAGTTAATTAGTTCAGCCCTGTAGGAACTCATGTGGTTCATGTTCTTCCTACAGTCGTTTTTCCTGCAGGCAGCAGAAGATTTATCTTCAGTAAATCACTCTAATCATTCATTTCTTTCTGCAGCATCCCCTCAGAGGTTCTTCCACAGCTTTGTCCTGAAAAGGTCTTTCCTTTCGCAGTAATTCAATAGAAGTTCTTCCAATAGAAACATCCACACAACAGTTTTTCAGGGTTCTGGATCACAGCTGAAGTTATTTTCTGGGTTTTTCTTTGCACCTCTAACAATTTTTCTGGCAGTTGTGGTAGAAATGTTTGTGACAGTGGTTTGGTTTCAACATAATCCTCACTTTCTAGTTCTAGATCAAAGTTTGAACACAGCAGACTGGTAATCTCTGTTCCTTGGATATCTTCCTTTCCTGTTTTGTATAGTTTTCCTGTAGATCTTTTGACAGCTCTTTAGCTTTCCCCGTGACTCAGGACCCAGAAATGTCAGTGCAGAACTGGTTGACGGATGCTGGGTCTGTTGGAGCCCAGAAACTCCAACATCTTTTGTGTATAAACATTAGCTCGTCTCCACTGAGCGGCACAGTCCGGTGAGGAATGGTACGGATAGACCAGTTCATTCTGGTGAGTGTTACTTGCTTCCACTGAGCAGTTTGTTTTCACGGTGCATGCATGGTGTAGATCGCTAGTGTGTCATTATTGTGCAATGACTAGAAAACCAACAACAATGGAGGTCATCCAGCAGCTCGTCTTTTTCTTGCTTCACTTTTGGTACATTGTCTATAATAGGAATTTAGGATTGTTTGAAAGAAGATTGTGGAAGCTAAGAAGAATCCCACTGTCAAGAGGAAAACAGAAACTCTAGCTTAGCGCTATACTGGTGCTTTCTAATGTCGTCATCACTTTCTGCCAATCAATGTGGCTCCGCCCCAACGTCCCGTTCTATTTTTCTATGGACCTACAACTGACGGGGGTCCTCAAGAGGTATGGGTCGGGACTGATCAATGGGTCCATTTAACAATGGAACTGTTTAAAATACCGGACTGGACCGTACCAGACGGCTCACTGGAACCAGGTAAACGAGTCCCAGGTGAGAATGGTTCCCTTTCAAACTCTTTATTATCAGCTTGTGTGCATGTTTTCAGAACAAAGTCATGTGAACCTTTGAACAGGGTCATTTGGGAAGTTTCTTTTGTCATTATGATTTAAAAAGGATTCAAATAATTTTTGGACAATAAATTGCTTCACACAACCACAAAGGCCCAATCCAAATATTCCCCTTCTCACTTCCCCTTAGCCCTCCCTCTTGATTTGGAGTGGCAGTTGAAGTCAAAGTCGTGTCCAGAATTTTTATTTTTTAAGTTTCACACTCCAAACAGAGAGGTCCAAAGTCAGCTATCGTGAGAGTAACCGGTGATGTTGATGACGTCATTGAACGAAAGTCACGTCTGAAATATTAAACCCTTTTTTTTCATCACCCTCCGTTTGGAGCAAACATGGAGGGATGAACGAAGGGGGAGGGCTAAGGGAGAGGGAGAAGGGGAGTATTCGGATCGGGCCTCAGTATGAGTGGAAAAAAGTTTTTGTGTTATCATTCATATTCTATGAAAGAAAAACAAGGAATCCTAAACCTCTGAGCACAACTGTAACTCTAAGCAGTTCCTGCTTTGGCTTCATCCTCCATCCTGCAGGAGCAGCAGCATCACAGAGAGGGAAAACAAGAAACTGGGCCAAATCATGGAGAGGTCCTGCTCCGTCCTGGGCTGGGCTGAGGAATCATGGAGACAGAGGGTCCTAGCTAAGCTAAGATCCATGTTGGAGAATGTGTCTCACCCTTCTTCACTTCAGCGCTTTACTGTTTCTGTCTCACAGTTGTTTAACACAGTGAATTCCCATTAAAGGCCCAATTTAGAGTCTTGATATAAAAATCTGAGTCTTCACACAGACACTCAGGAAAGGATGAAACGCACCAGCAAACAGGAGCTTTCTGAATTGATAAATGACTGATAAATGACTGGTAAATGTACTCAAAGCTGTGAATGCAACACTTTTACCTGGTTTTACTTCTCCAAGAACAATACTCACCTCAGGTGTGGCCTATGAAGGAACTGATAAGTCAGCGTGACCGTTGCACAGGTGTTTCTGAGCAATAAATGTGTGTTAATGAAACAAAGCTACACATGAGCTCTGGCTTGAGGGAGCGAGAAGTCGATGTGCTGACTGCAGGAATGTTCACCAGAGCTGCCATTTTTCTACCATCTTTGAAAGAGTTTCAGTCATTTTTGTGGGTCTCCACATCCAAAGTGTTTTTGGGCTGTGTGTTGCTCTCACTGTTATGATCCAGTGTCTTTGGGATTCTGTCTGAGGCAGGCTCATTTTTATGTTGTACCGTAGGGCTCTGTGCTCGGTCCTAACCTGCTAACTCTGACTTTCTCTCGTTAAAATTGGTAGAACATCTATTTTGCAATTTTAGCTTATCTGGGATAGAATGGGGGCGGGGCTAACAGTCTTATTCAGCTTATTCTCTTTGTCCTGCCCCCCTTTCTCTCTTTATTTGTGTAGGTAAGTCAGAGCCAAGCAGCTTAATGTAGTCTAACTCACTGGAGATGATCACGTGAAAAAGTCCACAGGTGTGATTTAGACTTGACCTTTGATGTCTTTAACTCTAAGGCATCTTCTGTGACACTTAAACACAAAATCTTAAACATACTGAAGCTTTTCAACCATTAACACGATAATTCCAGTAGATTCTGAAGGAGAAAAGCGGCTCATCGAGCCGTCTTGATGAGCTACAGCTGGAGTCTAAGCAAAGATAGAGACTTCCCTCTCCCCGGCCACTTCCTCCAACTCCTCTGGGGGGACCCCGAGGCGTTCCCAGGCCAGCCGAGAAACATAGTCTCTCCAGCGTGTCCTGGGTCTTCCCCGGGGCCTCCGCCCAGTGGGACATACCCAGAACACCTCCCCAGGGAGGCGTCCAGGAGGCATCCGGACCAGATGCCCGAACCACCTCAACTGGCTCCTCTCGATGCGGAGGAGAAGCGCCTCTACTCTGAGCTCTCTCCGGGTGACCGAGCTTCTCACCCTATCTCTGAGGGAGCGTCCAGCCACTCTCCTGAGAAAACTCATTTCAGCCGCTTGTAGTCAGGATCTCGTTCTTTCGGTCACGACCCAGAGCTCATGACCATAGGTGAGTACTGGAACGAAGATCGACCGGTAAATTGAGAGCTTTGCTTTCTGGCTCAGCTCTCTCTTCACCAAAACGGACCGGTAAAGTGACCATATAATAGCGGACGCCGCTCCAATCCGCCTGTCGATCTCACGGTCCGATCTTCCATCACTCGTGAACAAGACCCCAAGATATTTAAACAGGAGCACTCCACCCACCGAGAGAGGGCAAACTACCTTTCTCCGGTCCAGAACCATGGCCTCAGACTTAGCGGTGCTGACCCTCATCCCAGCCGCTTCACACCGCTCCAATACATGCTGGAGGTCCTGGCTCGAAGAAGCCAACAGAACAACATCATATTCAAAGAGCAGAGAGGAAATCCTGTGGTCCCCAAACCAGATCTGGAATTTATTATTATTTATTTTTAGAGGATTACTCTTAAATGCATGAATGGATCAAAACACCGCTTTGGGGTTCTTAAAGTAAGTTTGATGAGTATAATACACTTAAAAGCTCACAAAGGTGTTTTATTTTATGGTAAGGCCCCTTTAAAGGTCACAGTCCAATCATGTTTTAAAGTATTTTCAAATTGTTCCCAGTCGTCTGTTTATTATGGTTATGCTCTTCTTAACAGAAAATAAAAAAAAAAAACGTAAATTCGGGACCATTGGTGCAGAGTATGCCTGCGTTCATATTGATATCTTTCTGTGCTCCCCCACTAGCTTACAGCCCCTCAACCTAACATTAGCTGTGCAACATAAACAGCGAGAAATTTCATTTCTATCCAGCTGTACAGTTTAGATCCAGATTCCAGCTCAGACCAGGAAAACATTAATGGATCTACTTGTCTGACAGTGGATGTATCAGAATCAAGTGGAGCAGGGAGCTGTGACTCGCCCAGAGTATTTTCTACGTAACAAATATAATATTTTCCAAGCAGCCTTTTTTGTCTTCTCCTGATTCACAACGATTTGAGTAAAGAAAATTCAGAAATACAATTTTGACCTCAATTGTCTTTATACTGTATATGTTGTCCATCATGAAAAGATTCTACAATAACATGTTTTAAAATGCTATTTTATTGGAGCGGGTCTCAAAGTACAGGACGATCCATGAGTGTAACTGTTGCAGAGGTTTTAGTAGAGGTGTGCCAAAGTATTGATATGTATATTGAAATATTTAGTCCTGCGATTGATCCTTGATGGGTTCTCATCAAGTATCGATCTTTTACTTTGGTTTGAAGAGGCTGTAGAACACTGTATTCATCATTCTTTGGTGAGACGTTCCTTTGGACGTAGTCAGGGGCGCTCATTGCACCAATGTGTCTGGCAGCTACTTGAATAATTTCACTTTTTTTCTGTTGTTTACAATAATTTTGCACTAAGTAGTGACACTGCTGTTCATGTTCACTATTGTTAACACTGAATTCCACAGATAATTCCAATTCAATGGGTGTCAATGCCTATCAAAGACACAGTTTTACTGTTGAAAAGTGACTATTATTAAGACACAAGTCGTTTATTATGATTGTGTTCAAGCTAAAGCATGAATGGCGATATATTTTACCCAGAAATATGTGTTCTTCTATATAATGTGAGTTATTAGAGACAATTTTTAGCTGTTATGGCAGTATCGCGATATCATTGATATTGCGAGACGTGTATCACATCGTATCGTGAGGTATCCAGTGAGTCCCAGGTTTTAGTATGCTGGATTTATTTCTTTCCCGTTCTCTTGACCCAGTGTATACACCACCTGCGCCCTGATACAGACACACCTCCTCTGCAGCTCCTCGGGTTGCAGCAGGAATCTTTGGATTTTCTCATTTCTTCTGTGTTTAGGCTTTCTTGGTTGAATCTTTTTGTGCCCTCTTATGAGTAAGAAAGGGGGCGCTGCATCTGAGTCTACCCAGGTCATGTTCTCACAGGACTCGGCTGGATTTTGAAAGGGCGCTCGGGGTGCTCCTCAGGTGTGAGGGACTGAGGATCCGTCCTGAGGACGTTGGACCAATTCCAAGGAATCTTCTAGATGTTTGTGCGAGCAGCTCCTCGGGGTCCGTCGGCAGCCGTCACGAGGTCTCTGTGGGCTCTGTGCCTGTCCCGGCTTGAACACAGCTCCTAATCTGCCCCCCTCCCCCCATTAAAGAAGACACTTCCCTGTTAGGTGTGTGCGTCTGCTGACAGTCAGTGGCGGTCGCATGTGGGTGCGGCAGTCTTCAGAGAAGTGGGTGTGCCCTCAAGGACACGTGGGGGGGGTATTGAAGTCGAGGCCTGTGAGGCTGCAGCCCCCCCGCAGTGAAAACCCCTGCTGGAGTCATGTGAGGAGTCATGTGAGCTGCACAGCAGCTGAGAGTCACGCTGGACTCTGATCATTGCTCTGGTGGGTTTTGTCCTAGCAGGTTGTTTGCTTTGAAGAACTGGACTGAGCTGACCCGGCTGCATTCCCCTCCCCAGCATCAGATCCCAGACCGGGTCAGAACCTCCGGCCTCAGGTCTCGTCACTATATCAAACCTTTAATATGGAGCCTAATCAGGGCCATAAATATTTAAAATTCAAATAAAACATTTTGAAAAAAAATATTGAAGTTTGGACAAAAACATGTGAAATGTCCAAAAGTTTTTGCTATTTAAAAACTACTTAATTATTTTCTATGGAAGTTTTATAAAACCTTAATTCAAAGTATTATGCATTTCTCAATTGACAAGTCAATTTGCAAATTCATCATGCAATATGAAAATGCGTTTTTCTATTTAGAATTCAATATTCAATTTAAGCTTGCAAGATGATAATTCATTTTGCAATTAACAATTCAGTATGAAGGACCCGCGGAAGACCCAGGACTCGCTGGAGAGACTATGTTTCTCGGCTGGCTTGGGAACGCCTCGGGGTCCCCCCGGAGGAGCTGGAGGAAGTGGCCGGGGAGAGGGAAGTCTGGGCATCTTTGCTTAGACTGCTGCCCCCATGACCCGGTCCGGGTGAAGCGGAGAAAGATGGATGGAATTTACAATTCAATATCACAATTCTAAAAATAAAATATATTGATTAAATGTATATATATATATATATATATATATATATATATATATATATATATATATATATATATATATATATAAGCTTCCATAATTTTCAGCTTCAAATTTTCATTTTTTTTACATTTCAAAACTCAAAACTTTGATTTCCAAATTTTTTTTGTTTGTTTCAAATCTTTTTTCCCTCTTAATTATTTATTTTCGTTTTCGAATCTGAACATTTCAGTTTCAAAACCTTCGGCCCCATTGTGCCGCGTTGGGGCGGGGCTCAGACGAAGGACCAATCAAAATTGATGAGTGTAGTAACTTCAGTCCCGGTGCGTTAACCGACTCAGAGAGCCAATAATAATTACGGTTAGAAAATGACTGCACTAAGTGTGACGTTGTCCCGACACAGCTGTAAAAAGCAGGGGCCAAAAGTTTGGAAATTTAAATTTGTCAGATTGAAAAACGGAAAAAAAAAGAAAAAAAAAGTTGAAACAGAAAAAACAAAAGGTTTTGAAATTGAAACTTGTTAGTTTTGAAACCTTAAAAAACAGAACATTTGAAGCTGAAAATAATTAAGTTTATTTTAGAATTGAAAAAAGTGTTGGATATTTGTTCAAACACCAATATTTTTTTCAAAATGTTTTATTTGGGTTTTAAATATTTATGGGCGTAATTTGACTCCATACTTTAACACCAGAGCTTTGATGTTTCGGTTCTTTGATTTAGTGTAATTTTTTAATTGTTAGCACGATAATTCCAGTAGATTCTGAAGGACAGACTCCGCTTTTCTCCTGCAGAATCTACTGGAATTATCGCGTTAAAAGTTACAGTATGTTAAAGATTTTGTGTTTAAGCGTCACCGACAACACCTCAGGTGTTATTAAGAAGCTTTGAATTCTACTTATGGTCAACACTTCAACTGCAGATTTTTTGTCTCTTTTCTCATTGGGTATTTGTGGACGATATGATTTAAGGTCACTTCCTGCAGAAAAGTTTCATCATTTCCTTCTACATTTTTTAAAATGCACAAAATACATATAGTTCAATTACAAAGATTACGCATGGTCACTATCTGTCTGCTGGAAACCATCTCACCTTTCCACTCATATGGAGTGAATTTAGTCTCCATCTTTTCGTTGACCTGAATGGGAAAGGTCAAAGGTCAAAAGAACAACTTGGACCTCTCCCACAGCTCCATCACCCACAGATATGACATCATCCATGAGGAAAATTAACAACAAAACGTTGTGTTTACATGTAAAAAAACAAATAAATCTGAAAAACGTGACTGTGTGTTTGAAAGAGAAAGGTAGAAATTCTTCTTTCAGGTTAGTTCTGCTGTTTGTTCAACAAATGATGTCCAACTTCATCCCTGGAAGACTGCAGGAGGAACTACAGGAACGTTTGAAAGCCTGTCTGAATGTCTTTGATCATTCTTTGATTCAGTCAGAGCTTAGATTGACTGCAGAGGACTGTGGGATTCTGGTGCGTCCTGTCAGGCTTCTGATGACTCTTCTGGACGTCCAGTTCCTGTAAGGAAGACACTTGTGTGTAAAGAAAAGGATCTTCTTTCTCAACTAAGACAGTTGAGTGAATGTTCGCCCTTCATTCACTGAGTTTGTGTTGTGTTCTTCATTCTGGATCTAGCCTCTGCTGATAGGCTGTTCCAGGAGCTGCTCTGGAGTCATGCCGCCCTCTGCTGGTAACAGAAACAATCTTAGTGTTCAAGATGCTGATCTGCAAACTACAGTTCACTTTGAAGCATTGACTGTAAAAATACTGGACTGATCGAGCCATTAGGTCCCCCATTGGAAATGGATGACCTCCACTCCTCGTGAAAGTAGGTCGCCGCATTCACCGTCACTTCCTGAAACGGTTATCGCCATTTTGCAAACATCTACAACCCATCTTCAGCGATTGGTCTGAGTCTCTCTGATTCATAGCTGAGTCATGAATCTATAGGAAGTACTGTCACCAATCAGGAGTGAGTTTATTGTGAGTGTCCGCCTCTTTCCACGCCTCGACCACGAGACCGCGGATGTAAACAGCTTCTACTTTAATAACACCGGAGAATTGTACAAGTCATTGTTGAAGTCTTTGAGGGAGAACCATTCTAACATTTGATTCTGTCAGCGGTCCTTTTGGATTTACTTACATTTATTCCTTTTTGTCGAGATAAAAGGAGCATTTGGGGGACGCTGCTGCACTTTTGTCACATTACAGTCTGATCAGATGCATGTGAGTTACTCTACCGCTGAATTGCGTTCAGTGGTATTTAAAATAAATAACCATCCTAACAAGTGAACAGCTGGATCATTTTTCTGTTTGAAAATACGACCAGGTCCAAGTTTGTCTCTCGCTCCTCAGACGTCTGCGTCTAATTCAGGCTGTAGCTGGAAAAGTGCGGCGAAGATGAAACTTTGGTTGGTGATTTTATGGAGGAGCTGTACCATTCCGTATGATACACAACTTATCATTTATAAGCTATAATCAAAACAGATAAATAAAGAAAAACGAACGTTAAACAAACAAAAAGTCCAAAGCACATAACCTCAGAGTGAAATCTATTTCTACAGAGTAAATCCTCATCTAAAAATGTCGACAGCATGCTCCTCTTGTTGTTTCAAACTGCTGCATCGGTACATTCCATTGAGGAAAACAACAGTAGGACAATGATTGGTACATTGTTGAATTGTAAAGTAGGTGTTAAAAGGTCTTCACGGACCCATTGATGAAGTCTGCTCCCATTGGCTACCCGTCATCTGTCAATCAAACCCCCCAGACGTTCGACGTCAGACCCACAAACACTTATTGAGCCATCTGATTGGTCAATTTATAACTCTAATAACTTGTGATAATGGAAAAAAATCTTAAAAAAAAACTAGGATTAGAAAAAAGAAGTTAATCAGAAAGCAGCAGAGGAAGAACGCTTTTTAAAAAAGTTACTGATTTGTGAAAATTCATTCAAAGCAAATTTGGTGTTTTTTGTTTTTTTTTTTATTTTTTATTTAATGTCATTTTAACCTTAAAGGGGCCATACAATGATAATCCTTTCAGAGTAAACTATATCCATATATATGATCATAAATTACCTTTGGAACACTAAAAAAAAATATTTATGAAATATTAGTTATTTTTTGTTAGTTTTTTTCTACCCAGAAGTAAAACGAATCAATTCCTGAAGCTCTGCTTGCTGCTGCGTGTGGCTGCCGCTCATTTCATGACGTCATCCTAGAGCCGGCAGCTTAGATGGAGGAAACTGATTCGGTGTGGTGACCCCTGAAGGGAAAAGCCGAAGGGAAAAGAAGAAGAAGATCCTAGATCAGCAGCATGTCTTTGTTTCTCCCAAAAAAATAAACATCCAATTTTCTCTTGAAGATGGATGCGCATACCATATATCTGACTTAAAGAAGCCCCGTGTCTAAAGTAACAAACAGCTGTTTGAAGTGGAATTTATTGAAGACGAAACACAACTGGAAGATATACGGTATTCTGAATCTAAAATGAACGTTTTTTTGCTGATCATCACTAGCTCTATGGAGAAATTGGGTGTTGGACTGGGGGCGGAGCTGTCAGAGCAGACTGTTCCTGAAAGGGGCGGTCTCACTCTGTGATCTACCAATATTTACACATTCAAAACACAATGCAAAGAACTTTTCATTTTAAAATATACAAGCTCTTAGATTTTAGATTATTATGGCGTGTTTTTGTTAGATGTGTGTGTGAACGTACATGTAATGTGAAGATATGAAGAGTGATCTGTATATGTGTCAATTGTGTTAGTGTGAGTATTTATATATATATATATATATATATACTTAAACACTTGTCAAAATGTAAAGTATGAGTTTATGCATAAATATTGTGCATATTCTTCTCAAATATTTATAAACTCAGACATGAATTTTCTAAACTCTTTTGAGGAATTATTATTATTTTTTTCTATTTGTGGTCTAAAACATTGTTTTTCCTCATTCTTTCTTCTTCCTCTGGAATAAGGTGTAACAATACAGCGTGATCACCACCTAGTGGTCAAACTGAAACGTCCACCAGGAGAAGCAGAACATTGTTTCCAATGTTAATGATCTGAACATTTTAGTTAGAACTTCTCCTTTAGAGAATCCATGTAACTCTGGATGATATTAACAATCTCATTATTTCACTGATACATTTACTGTATGTGAACTGGATCAGATTAATATAAATATATTCAAAACAGATACCATATTATTAATATATTTCTAAACAAATATGTATAAATTTGTAAATCAAAATTGAATTAAATTGAAGAATCCAAAGAATAAAATAATTAAATCAGATTGATCCAGGCTCTAGTGAATCAAACTGAATCGTTTCTGGATATTATAATCAATACCCAGCCCTAGTCTGCATTTCTTTATTTGGTCATTTTTTTTGTTACAAAACAAATGTATTTCTGTTTCTGTTTTTCTTTGAAATTGATCTAAAACCTAAATCTATGAGCCCTGAGACCCCAAATTATCCATGAGTTTCTTAAACACTTAATACAATTTGAATAATAATTTGGAACACACTGAATGCTTGATATATTATTTTGTTGGATTGGATTGATAAAAGAGGAGAAAAAGAAGAGTTAAGAGTTCAACATTCCTGTTGGCTCCAAAAGTCTTCACATACAAACATGATGTCAACATGATGTCATATTTGTGCAAAGGTGAGATGTCTGGTGAGTGTTTGTGATCTACTCTGATGGATGATGGATTGTAAAAAGAGGGGGAGTACCCATCAACCCCACACCGAGACCCCCGCCGAAGCAACAGAGGCAGCCAACCCCCCCAATGAATCCCAAATTCATAAATAATTTGTTCTTTTGTGTTCCAAAGGTAATATATGATCATATATAAAGATACAGTTCACTCTGAAAGACTTTAAAAACTTTTAAACCATAACTTTTTAACACAATTATGAATAAAAAGGCAGGAATATTATTCCAGAATAAATCAACTTAAACTTTAAATATTTTACAATATTTTACTCTCCATAAAAATGTGTTTTATCAAAATTCTACAAGTTATAAATCAGCGTCTGTCAAAACAAAAAAAACGACTTTACACTTTGAGAAAATTCCAGTCTATTGTAATATTTATGTATTTATCCCCGCCCAAAAATAAATATAATTAATATTTATTTTAAAAAACGACAGTGTAATGATGGACAGTAGGATCACATTTTCCTAAAAAGGGAACCTATTAGGTTCTGATCAGTACCAAACAGAACCAAATGGGTCTTTGACTGGAAAAGGTTGTAGAGCCGTTATCGACCCTTTCTTTACTCCTTTGGACAAGACCAGCTTATGCTAGTGTTAGGGGTGGGATGGGGACCGCAACAGATCAGAACTTCCAATCATTGACTGTATAAGTAGGAACTGGACTGAACAACCCCTTCCCTCTCATGTTCCAAACAGGAAGTACCCGCTGGTTGCAGAAAGGCCAAAGTCCCATTGAGTTCCATTGAGAAACAGACAGTTATTTCTCAGTCATTTTATATGTCAGAATAATCATTCTTCCTCTGTCACAATCTTCTTACCGTGGTCTTTCTAATGCTAAAGATATTTTTTCTTTGTCACCAGTTATTCAAGTTATAAACTGACCAATCAGATGCCTCAGGAAAACATGTGGTGCCTGCTGGCCCCGCCTCCAACATTTAATTGACAGCTTCTCCCGATCCACTTTTAGTGGGAGGGGTGTGGACGTGGAGCAAGCCGACTCAGGATTAGTGACAGTATATCCTCTATAAACGTGACTCAGACCGACTCGGACTAATCGCTGTCGACCAGGAAGTGACGGCGAAGGCTCTGGCCTGATTTCACGAGGGCTGAAGGTAACGCATTTCCTCTGGGGGACCTCAACTCTTGCTATGTCCAGTTTATACAGTCAGTGGTTCCAATCCAACCCATTGACAGTATATGGACAAGTAGACAAATCCCCTGTGAGCTCACCTGTAGAAAAACCTTACCTCCAGTTCCAACAAACTGAAGTCGGTTCAGTCGGCCTTTTTCTGCGATACGACGTGGTTCTGTGGAATCAGTGAGCAGTGACTGGTCTGAGTCACATTCAGCTCAGCAGTGAAAACTTGAACATCTACAGTGATATTGTAAACTGAGGACTGAAAGCGAAGAAGGAAAAAAAACAACAAAATCAATAAACATTTTTCACATGGTAACAGTTTTTGGGTTTAAGTTTTTTATTTCAAGTTTAAATGTACAATATATTTGCTTTTATTTTCAATTGTATAAAGTTCTAAATATATTTTTTAATTTGCAATTTTATTTTTCACATTTTCAATAAATCCTTTGAGTTTGCAATGTGTACTTCTGAATTCCAAACTGCTTTCTAATGTTCTATTTTTATGTACAGTGTCTGATTTTAAATGTTCATTCCTCTAAGATGATGTTGTATGAGCCCTTTTGTGTGCCTTTTACTGGGGGGAGGGGGAGGGGCAGACTAAAAGGACACAGTCCTGACTGCATTCTGAGGAAAGATATTTATCGTTGTAATTTTATTACGGGATTGAATGAATTAGAACTTTGATTTGAGGTGGGCGCGGCTACAGGTACCTCGTTTCCATCGTTGACTGTATAAACAACTGGACAAAGCTAGTGTGATTTCAACCATTGAAAATGCTCCAACCCAAATAAGTCTGTTCATTTTCCAATTGTTCAAGATATTGACATCGCCACGTTGGAACCAGACGAGTAAGCAGGGATTGGTTTGAGTTGACGTTTCCATGGAAGCCGCTCTCACTAAGTGAGCGTGATGGATGGCCGCAATCTGACAAATATTTGGAAAGTTCTACCTGGGGGCGGGAACTTTCCATTTGCAGCGCTGGGGGGGTGTTGGTCCAGTTTGCATGTACAGTCAATGAATGCTACAGAAACTTTGGTCTGGGTGAATCCTCGATTTTGATTGGCTGCTGGGTGTTCATTAAAGAGTGATGATGGAAACCTAAAAACAAAGTTCTGGTCACATGGCCGGAATGTTTTATATTACTGCTCTAGCTTAAATGCGAGCTGGTTATTGGAACCACCATAGACCATAACAACAAGAAAGGTGAAATTTCCCTCTGAAATGATGCTTTGGATCATTGAACATGATGTTTAGCCCGGTGGTTAGACCTCATACAGCGGCTGAAACGGATCACACCGCGTTTCAAACGGTCTGCTTCTTGCGAAAAACAATTTAAAACTGAAACATAACAGGATTAAGGTACTAATATTTAATGGAATATTTATTTTTGTCAGAAGTGAGCCTGGTTGATGCTCTGTAAGGGGTAACCAAACAAGACAGTTGGAGGCCGACTCCACTCTCAGCTCTGATTTGAAAAATGTAAAAAAGGAGGCGGGGCTAGTGGAGGCGGGCTGAGCGGAGGAGGTGTGGTCTGGATATGATTGACAGTGACAGTGAGTTTAGCTTGAGATTACTAAAGGATCTTTTTATTATTGTCTCCCGAGTGGGCCGCCTCCTCATCCCACAGCGGCTCTTCGTCTGACGGTCAGCCAGGCTTCCAAAGGCCGGTTTAGCGAGCAGGCAAGCTCTGCCGTTGTCAGCGTGACGGAGCGACCTCCACCGCTTTCGGTGTCAACATCGCAGGGAAAGCTCCCCAGCTCTCGGCGTCGTGGGGGCGACCTCTGCCACTCTTGGCTTCGGCATCGCAGAGTGAGCTCCGCCACTCTCAGCGTCATGGGGAGAGCTCAAACGGTCGTGCGGTGAGCTTCAACTCTCGAGCGTGTCAAGTGTTCATAAATAGGCGGTGCTTTTATACTGGAGCTGCAGAGCATGATGACATGAAACTTCTGGGACCTACACCAGTTGACCAATCACAAAATTCAACTGTAATACCTCATGTCAACCTGTAGAGGACAGCACATAGACGGTTTTTGACTATAATTTCAGGAATCAAACAAGTTTATTATAAATTGTAAAAAATGATGCAAGGACCGAACAGACAGCACATTGAGAGTCTGGTTTATAGAGATCAACAGACAAAAAAAGTTGATTTAGGGTTTGGTCATCTTTTAAGATGTCCATTATCAGAAAATAACAGGCGAACTGGAAGCCGCCGCTTCTGCGTCGTCATGGACATCTGTAAGGGGATTAATCCTTACTTATTAAACGACAAACCGGCAGCTGTCGTCACTGAAGCGACAACGTTTTCTTCAGCTGGGATGTCTCTCTCAATAAAACCAAAAGGAGGTGAAAAGAAAAGAAGACGCTCTGCAGGAACAGAGTCGAGGTGGAACAAGCTCCCTGAAGGCTGCCGCTCATGCACGTTCACACGTGCGCTGTCACACATCCACACCCACAGTCACATGAGCAGCTTCACACATGCGAACATGCTGCAGCACTCGCCCTGGCTCATGGCCGCTCACAGAAGAACCGGGGGAAATGTCCCGACCTGTCCCCCTGGCTGTCCATCTGTGAGGAGGAAACCTACCACCAAGCACCAAATGTCACCGTTACTCTGCTTGTAAACAAACTGCTTTCCAAACGAATCCCGCCTGAAATCACTGCTCCCTTTATTCCCTAAATCCTTTCCTCCAAGCTTGAGGAGAAAGTCCTGCTGAAAGGAGGATTTCACATTCAGGGTGACATGAAGGAAAAAACGCAGACAGATTTTCTCTAACTGAAGATGCAGCAGTTTAAAAGAACACAGCCACTGATCCAGAACTGAAGCTGCTCTGCTGCCCCCTGCAGGAAGCATGAAGCAGCACAGCGCCTTCAGGAGTTCAGGCTTTATTGTTTTGTGAAGCCAGAGAAGCTGGAAACGGTTACAAACCCAGAAAGTGCAGAATCTGCAGGAACATCCGTGAACAAGAAAACACAACTGTACATCTGAATGTGGGA
>NC_050514.1:7451931-7481712 GCF_002922805.2 Oryzias melastigma
GGCAGCAGAGGCAGATGGGGCGACCCCCCCAAGCAGAGACAGCCAGAGCAAAGAAAAATGGACCCCAGGACCCTCCACAGAGTATTGTCAGTATTTTACAGGAATGGGGGGTCCAGTGACACCCCCACCAGAGGGGCTGCGAGGGGAGGGGGTATCTGTCTTTAGACAGTTGCTGGTCAGCATGGTGGCGTTTAGCTTCTTTGGGCTGCAGGGAAATTTCTCCAATTAGTGCAAAAGAGGTCAAGTGCAATTTCACATCACAAGGACAGGGGGCGCCCTAAAAGAGGGGTGGGGGGACACCACAGCGCAGTTCCTGGTTTGGTACAAAACACTGAACTTGGCGGAAACTCTCAGATCAGAAGATAAACGGATAAAAAAGATTTGGGTTCAAAGACTGGAGGAAAGTCCAGGATCAGGTCTTGGTTTGAGCTGCACTCCTCTGATGAAACCTGTAAACACTTTGCCCTTTTTGTCTCCATAAACTCCTCGCTGACGTTTGACCAATATAAATATGAAATCTGTGGCGATCTGAGCGCGCTCAGAAAAGCTTTACCTCCACACTCCTGCGTGGCGGCGGGGTTGCTATGGTTCGTCACCATGGTTACGTTGCTGTTGCCATGGTTGCGAGCAGACTCAGAACCGGACTCGAGCGTCTCTGAGTGCCATTAGCTTTGAGGAGGGGGTGGTGGACCAACGGAGATACCCCCCCAAATCTGTGCACAGATGCAGACCTGCTCGTGCACGCGTCAGAGAGAAAGAGGAGAGAGTGCACGTCTCGTCAGTCAATGGATGGGCACGTGCACGTGGCCCCTCAGTCCGGGTGTCACTCTCACAGTCTGTCGCTACGGAAAGAATCCTCCACAGACGGGTCCGGCAGCACCATGTCGGGGTCACTGAGCATGCTCAGACCGTCCAGGCTGAGCGGCTCGATGTGCAGCTCGTCCTCCAGAGGGAACCCCCCCTCAACGTCAAAGCTTTCGGGGACCGTGGAGAGGGCGCCGCTGATGTCCTTGGACAGACTGGAGCTGGACTCATCTGAGGAGGGAAGAAAAAAAAGAAAGTTGACAGACATGACCCCACCCCAACATGAAAACAGCAGGGCTCGGGCAGAAAATATTTGATTGATTTTTTTTTACTTAAGTTTGGATTGTGGACCCCATCCACCTGATGGGGGGTCTCTCCTGTGAGTTTCATCACTTTCACTCAAACTAGTTTAGTAAAATTCACTGAATGACTTTGATTCGTCACTTTACTGTATGTTTCTTGTAAACAGATATTTTCTTATTTGAGTCTCTTCTTCTTTGTTTTTCAACTCCTTTCCATTTAGGGGGTGCCACAGTGAACCCTTCGCCTCCATCCAACCCTGTCATCACCCACCCTCATGTCCTCCTCTACATCCATGAACCTCCTCCTTCCTGGTACCTCAGCATGCTTTCATCATCACCACTGTTCTTCCTCTCAACATCTGCATTGATCTCCAGAACGTCTTCCATGATCTGATCCTCTGATGGATTCATTCCTGATCCATCCTGATCCCTCCCAAGAGAACCTCAAGATCTTCATCTCTACTTTAGAGCAGTGCTGCCACAAACGGTTGTTTTAATTGTCGACTAATCACCAATTATTTTTGTATTACCTGTGATAATGCTACTGTGAATGCTGTAAGCTGAATTTGGCCGCTGAAGATGTTAGTGCTGATAGCTGAAGATGCTGAAATGGATAGCTGAAAATGCTGAAGCTGATAGCCAGGCAAAAAAAAAAAACTTGTTAGCCAATCATCTAACATGCTGCTGAAATATTTGGTAAATTAAAAAATAGTCTAAAAAACAAAAAAATGGCATAAGTTAGCCAAAACAGCTAGCATGTAGCCGAAATATTAGCTTAACTCCAAGATAGCCTAAAAATCCTAAATAAATGCCAAAATAGTTCATAAATCTAGCAGAATGCCATTATACCTTTCAACTTTATTACACTCTGACTCAATATAATATAAAGTAACGACTAATCGACTCTTAAATTAGTCGTCAACTATTTTTATTGTTTATGACTCGATTACTCGACTAATCGTGGCAGCAATACTTTAGAGTCTAAACCATCATGGCTGCTCTCACCATAGCTTTCCTTTCCTTCTTGATGACACTCTCTAGTCACACCTGGAACCTTTCTCAACACGTTCTAACCTGCTTCCTCTTCACCTCTGTCCTACACTCTGTTGTTCTGGATTGTAGACTCCAAGAACTTAAAGTCCTCCATCTTCTTCCTCTCTGCTCGCTCTAACCCACCGTTCCTCTGTGTGGCTGCTGCTGCTCTTTATTCATTTCTATACCAGAGCAAACCTCCATCTCTCCAGGTGTTCCTCCACCTGCTCCCTGATTTCACTACAGTCATCTGCAAACATGATGATCCTAATAGATTCCTGTCTAACCTCATCTGTCAGTCCTCTTCATCAGTTCTTCAAAGTTCTCCTACCACCTCTCCATCAAACTTGTGAAACCTCAACATATTTCCATCTGTTCTTGGTCATCCTGATTTCTCCAAACCAGAACAGATGTACATGGACTCCTTTCTGTCAGGTCAGAATCAATAAACCACCAAGGTCATGTGGGACTTTCAGATCCAAACCAACAAAATGGTGACAAAAAGCAACAAACAGCCGAGAATAAGCCACATTCCTGCAGGTAAGAACAGCAGGAAGGAGGAACAGAAACAGGAAGGAAAAGATAAGGTGAACCCCCACCAGGCCCTGAAGCCCATTAAGAGAATACTCTGAGGTAAACACAGCACTTAGGGCTGAAACCCAAAACTCCACAGACTGAAAGAAGCTTGGAGATCTCTGTCCAAGAAAGGAGCTACAGTCCTTTCAGGTCAGCAAGTTTAAGGCCAAGTCAAGGATTTTCATTTGGGTGTACGATGACAAAAACGAGTGTGAAGAAAGCTCTTTAACTGTTTTAGTTAGACTTTTGTCAGCTAACTGTACACAGAGGTTGCTGTTCTGAAATCCTGATCAGATGAAGAAAGAATTCATGTAGGAGATTCTGCATTGAACAATAGTGTCACACAGTGGATAGAGACGTAACGATTCAGTCAGGCCAATTCACAGTTTGAAAGTCACAGTTTGGATTTTTTTCTGTTTTTTTTTTTCAACACATTGAATTAAAGGTATTTTAAGGTCAAGTATGTTTTCTTTTTGTCCCTTACATCAAACTGTCTGTGTTCCTACTAACAGGAATAATTCAATTCAACTAAACAATTATACATAATACTGAGTATTGCGGTTCATGTTGTGCTCCATGTGTGATGGAACCCTCAGCACCAGCAAGGCAAGGCAAGTTTATTTGTATAGCACATTTCATGTACAGAGACGATTCAAAGTGCTTTACATAAAGCATTAAAAGAAACAATCAAAAGAAATAGTAAAAATGTGATCATTAAAATAAAATTAAAAGAAAGTAAAAAGATTTTAATTTAAAACAAGCATAGATAAACAGTGCAGACATAAACTTTTGAATACATATTAATCAAATGCAGCTGAGAACAGGTGAGTCTTTAACCTGGATTTAAATACACTGAGTGTTTCAGCTGATCTAAGGTTTTCTGGAAGTCTGTTCCAGATCTGTGGAGCATAGAAGCTGAATGCAGCTTCTCCATGTTTAGTTCTGACTCTAGGAACTGATAAAAGACCGGATCCAGATGACCGGAGAGGTCTGGCTGGTACATACTGGGTCAGGAGGTCAGTCATGTATTTTGGTGCTAAACCATTCAAAGCTTTATAAACCAGTAACAGAACTTTAAAGTCTATCCTCTGACAGACAGGTAACCAGTGTAAAGACCTCAGAACTGGACTGATGTGGTCTACTTTCTTGGTCCTTGTGAGAACCCGAGCAGCAGAGTTCTGAATAAGCTGCAGTTTCCTGATGGATTTTTTTGGTAGTCCTGTAAAAACACTGTTACAGTAATCAAGTCGACTAAAGATGAAAGCATGCACTAGTTTCTCCAGGTCCTGCTTAGACATCAGATCTTTAATCCTTGAGATATTTTTGAGATGATAATAGGCTGATTTAGTGACTGCCTTAATGTGTTTATCAAAATTTAGGTCTGTGTCTATCACTACACCCAAGTTTCTGGCCTGGTTGGTAGTTTTTAGTTGAATAGATTGAAGCTCTGTAGTGACGTCTAACCTTTTTTCTTTAGCCCCAAAGACAATAACCTCAGTTTTGTTTTTGTTTAATTGAAGTAAGTTGTGACACATCCAGTCATTAATGTCCTCAATGCATTTACCAAGAGCCTGTACAGGGCCTCGGTCTCCTGGTGTCAGTCTAAGACGTTCTGGGAAAACACCAGATGTTAATGACAAGTTGACAATCTGAAACAGGGCTGGTTCCAGGATCTTTGAAACCAGCGCCAGCTCAGTGCAATCCCTCCCCAGCCACTGCACGTGCACTCGCGCACACTCACACTCAGTGCGAATGAGTAAAATAAAAGAGCTAAATAAAGAAAATAAAGAGCTAAAGAGAGTTAATAATAAAAGGTATGACTGCTGGGAAGAAGTGAAGGTGCTCACACACCGGCCGCGTCGGCACACACAAGCGCACGCACACACAGTCACACAAAGAAATGTCATCAGCTCTGCAATTCCAATTTTAGGCACACAGACAAACAGATTTTTTAATTCTCTGCCTCCATGAACATGTTGAGGAGTTTGAATCGTTTTTTTTACAGATTCATGAAGAATGGTTACATCTTTAACGGTGGAACATGACAGGTGTCCACAGATGACCTGCAGGTGGACGGCATGAACCAGATGGACTCGAAACAAAGTCAACAGGTCGTCACACTCACCGGTGAGGATGATGTTGGGCAGGCCTCCGCTGCAGTTGGAGTATAGCATGTGCTTCATGTGCATATGGTCCTGCAGGCTGCCCCCCAGCCCAAACAGAGCGGCCTGCGAATGATAGAAGGAGGAGGACGAGGGATCCAAGCAGGATCCCCCTGCAGTGGAGCTCATGGAGTTCTCCAACTGACTGGCGTGATCCAGCTGTTCAGTGGATGAAGAAGGAGCACAGAGGTGAGATGGTTGCAGTTTTTCACTCAGCTACATGATATTTACTACTACTACTGTCTACCACAACACCACAGACATCTGTCTGACACACGTCACCTGTGACAGCTCACCTGATAGGGGAGGGGCCTGCTCTGCCGGGTAGAGAACTGCTGCTCGCTGAAAGGGTCGTTGAAGAATGATGCCACACTGTTGTGCAGCTAGAAACAAATCAAACTCAAATGACACTAAGGAAATGTTTGCATTTGTAAGTATTAATGATAATTTATAGAAAAGAAATGAGTGTTCTAAAGGGCCCATCCTCCTTTGTGCTCACCTGGCCCTGAGTGAAGTCCAGCTGCATGTTCTGGGACGGGGACATTGGCTGATGCAGGGGTGGGGGCTGTTGCTGGTGAGGTTGTTGGCACTGATGCCCAGCATCCACAGAATGCTGGGACTGTTGGTAGAGTGGGTAGGGTGGGGGGGGCTCCCGTCCCATAGTGCTGGTATCCAAAGCAACCCCCTTCAAGAGCACAGAGAGGGTGCAGACATTAACACATTCTGAGAGGTCAGAAACACTTCATCTACACCATGGTGGAGGTCTGCAGCATTAGATGACTCAGATGCATAAATGTGCCAGCGTTGAGATATTGTACCTGTGTGATGGGGGACAGTGTGGGGGACATTGTGGGAGACATCTGTTTGGTCAGACCCCGTCTTGGCTCCACTCCTGGAGACAGGGTGAGGGGGCTGATGGGAGCTGGCCGCCGCCGGGGCGAGGAGCTGGATAAGCGCAGGGAGGAACTGATGGAGGGGTTGCTGAGCGAAGATTGTAGCTGGCAGTTGCTGAGAGATGCCTGGATGGAGGGATTGCTGAGGGAGGTGGAGAGACCTGCTGGGACCAGAACACATGGAGAACTCAGTCAAACAGGCTGCTTGAGAGCGAACGAGGAGAAAGAGCCGCACTTGTGTCTGCCAGCATGTTCTCAGGCTTTCAAGCCCAACACTGGACTTTATTGTGTGGCAAGGGAGGGGGGGCACGGGGAGCAGGGGAAAGTAACATGAGCTGAAAGACAAAGAGCGGATTGTAGTGTAACAGAAGAGGGTCAGAATTCCTCTGTCACTTTGGTGCTCAGCCCGACGCTTGCACAAAGAGCCCCGAGTGAAAGGGAGCGGGAGTGGGTGTGATCAGAGGACACAGAGGAGCCTCAGCGCCTCATCAATGATCCATGCACACTAACCAGGACTAAATCCAAACGGATAATGACTCATTTTTAACAATGAGAAGGCCAAATGCACAAACTCAGAGAAAATTTACAAACTCTCTGTATGTAGGATGAGCTCAAAGTCAGGAGGAGAAGCTGCAAGTCCCAGGAAGACAATGGTTCATGCAGAAGCAGCTGCATGGGGGGTCAAAATCCAAAACACACCTTAGGTCACAAGTCGAGCAGGATAAACATTTATTGAACACTCTAAAACTACATTTAAAAATTTTAAAACTGTAACTTTTTAACATAATTATGAACTAGATATATACCATTACCTGTGATAATACTAGTGTGAATGCTGTAAGCTGAATTTGGCTGCTGTAGATGCTGAAAATACTGAAGCTGAAAATACTGAAGCTGAAAACACTGAAGCCGATAGCCAGCTAAAATATTAGCTAAATGCCCAACTAGTCTAAAATAAAAAATAAATAAAAAAAACTTAGCTGTTTTGGTTAGCCAAAACAGCTAGCATTTAACTGGAATATTAGCTAAACTCCAAAATAGCCTAAAAACTCTTAGTAAGTGCAAAAATATTCCAACAAGCTAGCAAAATTCCCGTTTTTAAAACCGTAACTTTTTAAACATAATTATGAATAATAAAAAGGCAGGAATATTATTCCAGAATAAATTAACTTAAACCTTAAATAACTTTCAGTATTTTACCCCCCATAAAAATATATTTTGTCAAAATTATACAAGTTAGAAATGAAACAAGATAACATCGGGTCATTAATAACAATAAAATAAAATGATCTGGAGGGCCAGAAGAATTACGGGGAGGGCCGGATCCGGCCCCCAGGCCTTGACTTTAACACATTTGATGTAGATAAACAAACAGGAGTTTCATAGCATCACACTAAAAAGCACTCTGCCACTCTCAAAAGCGTAAAGAACTTAACAAGTCACTCCACAGCCTTGAGTTTTCTTAGCTTCTTACTTAAGCTGCAGTCATGTGTAATCGGGCTCAAAACACTTCAATCCTCACCTTGGGAGTTGCCAATGCCCAGGTGCATCATGGCAGCCGGCAGGTTCCCCGTGCTGCTGCCACCGCTCAAGTTGGGATACCCTCCGGTGTCCTCAGGGTCCAGCGGCGTGGAGAGGGGGGACGGAAACTGAAGGTTGCTGAGGTCAGGCAGGGAGCCGCCGGTACCCAACGAGCCCTGATAGTGGGACAAACTGGGGTTCTGCTCCGGAGACGGGAAGATACTGTCAGGAGGAGAGGGATAAGACTGCAATGAAGCTTCAAAAAATCCCAGATCAACAGATCTGCTTTTTCTGTTGTCCCCTTTACCAATGTCTACTCTTCCATGATAAACTTCAGTCTGACGCTGTTACATCTTTTAAATCGACCTGTGTCCATCTTTAAAATGTCAAGGCCCAGTCTCTTATCATATCCTGACTGTAATTTCAACACACTGTTCATGTTTACCTTAGAATCTAGGAAGAGGAAAAAGTCAGCAGTGGAGTCTTGGTAAAATGCCCAACAACCTCTGATGGCCCAAACAATCTGTTTCTCTCTGTTTACGAGCAGCAGGGTCATGCTGGGAATGCTGGAACGCGCCGCTCCTCGTCACAGGGAAGCTGCTGTCGCTGATCGTTCCAGTTAAAGCAGCAGAAACTCTCCCAGAGCCCACGTCCAAGACTGCTGAGCAATGTGTGAGCGTGAACACGGCAGCCTGAGCATCCCCAGCCTGCAGATCTCTGACACCTGTGACCCGCTCTCATGTCTGACTCAGGAGGATGTGCTTCCACAGACCGATCCAGGAGCAAAACGACGCCGTAATTCATGTTTCTGCACAACAACCATAACATTTGAAGCGGGTCTATCTTGGCAAAGAGATAAAGCGGAAAGATGGCTCAGTGGGCTAAGTGTACAGCTAGTACGCAGGAGCCCTGGGTTTGATTCCCAGGGTTGTCCACTGATCTCTACCCAGATTGGGTCCTTAGTCAAGACCCTTGACGCTGCTGCCTAACTGGGTCCCTGTGCCCCTCAAGTACAGGGTTGTGTCAGGAAGGACATCAGGCGTAAAAACTCTGCCAAATCACTGATGCGAAACAGTGGGTGCTGTTACGCTGTGGCGACCCCGAAAGGGATAAGCCAAAGAGATGCGTCTCAGGAAGTTACCTGCATAGGTAAATAATAAAGATGATCTGGAGAAAGTGAGAAAAGTTTGATAATTGAGCTAAGTCAACCAAAAAACTGAATCTGTTTTTACAAAGGTCATACAATCTAACTCATTGGACACAATATTGACAAAATGACAAAATATATTAAAGCCACAGGCGTCCCAGCCCTCACTGCCCCTTTTCTTCTCGCCATCACCAGGTGACAAATTCAAGAAAAAAAAAAAAATTCAAAATGGCGGCTTTTCTGTCAATTTTATCTCCATTGTGACCATTTCAATTTTGAGTCATCTGGGGGTGACCAACAGGCTCTTCACAAGGTCAAAGGTTGATTTGTGGTTGTAGACTTAAGATAGTGGTGTGTGTGTGAAATTGTGTGATGATCACTAACAAAAGTTTTCTTTTCTTCTCACATATTGTGTAAAAATGTGAAAATTGCCAGATTTCTATTTTTGTAACTAAATGTCCTTCAAGCCTTCGGTCCTGTGGTCATCCCTCAGTCATTTCAAAACTTCTTCTAAAACATCCTCTTTTAGATTTTAAGAGATTTCAGCCCCTTCCTTTTTGGACGTTTTCTCCTGCTGTGATGTCATCGTTTCACTACACCCAAAATTTGCAAGAGTACCTAACAGCAGGTAACATGGCGGCTCAACATGGTGGACTGACACGGAGGAGCCGATGGATGTCCAACGGAAGTTATATTTTATCTAAAAGGCACAAGTTAGCACGGAAATTAGACTTTTATGTTATTTTTGTTGATGTTGTTAGTTATTGTTAATTTTAGCTTAACTTTAATCTTTTTAATTCATTTTTAATGTAAATTTTATTATTTTCTGAGGTGTCGCTGTATAAGCAAATCCATGAATCCATGTAAAATCCATGATCCATGATCGCTACGTGGAGTGGTCTCCGTGTATATTCTCTTCCAATGTATGAAAGACATGGATGATGTTCAGAGATCGTTTTATTTATTATGAAGATATCTATGAAACATCAGTAATTAAGTCTCCATGTTTGGGTTTCTGTGGCGGTTCAAAGATTCTCCTGCTACCGGAAACTTCTCTCCCACTCCTGGGATTGCGTTTTCTATGACAGCCACTTCCGCTGTGTTTCTGTATCTGAGTTTGACGTTCATTGTCCAGCATTAACCCGAGAGGGGAAAGTAAAAACCGAAATAAAATTAGGGAACAAATTTTATTATTGTCTCTGAAAATAAGAAAACGCAAAGCCCTGAGCAAACAGCCCGTCGCGGGTCTGCCAGAATGCTGATCTGTCCAGAGTGGATTCCACCTTCATCCAGATCGAGCTCTGGTAACCCCAACGGATAACAGAAATAGATGGAAGTTCAAGACAAAGACGCTGGCATTGAGTATTCTACCCGCGGCTCAAAGTCGATCGAAGAACCATTTCTTCTTTGAACAAAACCAACTTCCGCTTACGGTTTTCAATTGATGTCCATCCATATTTCTATCCATCCACCATGTCACGTGCCTCTCAATATCTGCCCAAAAAATCTAATTTTAGATAGTTTTTGAGTTTGTGTTGAGGGTGAAGTTTTCATTCAAAGGCGAAGTAAGAAAGATGAATTGCGAAAGCACTCTGGTCCTTCAGTCCAGGACTGTAGCTGGACAAAATGAAACAGAATGTTTGGGTTTTGTCTGTGTGGTCCTTTAAAACTGTCTGAATCAAGAACTGAATTAGGAAACTGTAGTGGGTTTTCAGGAAGACTGCAGAGATGCTGGCTAACATCTACCACTCACTTTATTCCAGGCACTTCACAGGATTTGGGTCTTGATGCCAAAGACTGGACCTGAAACAGACAGATTTGTAAAAGACATGCAGAGTAAGGAGTTTAAGATGCTTTATGTGTGCATGTCAGTCCATCAGCTCTCTGTCCACCATGAATCTGCTCATATATTATTATCATTCGTCCCTCATGATACCAGCTAGTAAGGAAGAACTGGTTCACTGAGACAGCTTCAGAGGACACGCCTCCTGGACTGGATAGACCCGATCCACAGGTAGGGTGGCACATCATTTACTCAATGAAGGAATGTGGCTTTCCTAGGTGACCATGCATGACACCTTTATGGCCATAAAACCATAAACTCTTAAAGCCTTAAAGTCCCGCTCTAATCCTCTTTTGATCTATTCTAAAAGCATTCTCAGTGGTATTTTCATTATGATGAAACAGAAGAAGAATTAATTTATACAATGTCATACTAGTCAAAATTCTATGAAGCACGTTGAATTGACATGACTTAATTTGGCATTATATTGACACTGAAATTGCATTAAAAGTTAAAATTCCAAACAGGCATGGCACATGCTGCCTTCATGCAACCACCACAATCCCCTCCCATTCACATAAATGCAGATCCTAAGTGTCTAATATACTGAAAACAAACCTTTTAATTTCAATAGACTTTATTCAGAGCAAAAAAAAAAAAAGAATTCAGTAAAATACATAGAAAAAAAAAGCAGGTAAACAGGCGGATTGCACAGCAGGTGCTAGAAAAAAGGTCCAAAGTGTGGCTGTAATTATCCAAGGTAGATGTCTCAGATGCACCAAAAAAGTTTCTTGTAAGGGCGGGAACACCAGCAACTGTTCAGGTGGCTGAGTTTTATATATCTCAAAGCCTACTTGCAGCTTTGTACAGGTTCTACTTAATTGAACTTCCCCCAAGGAACATATAACAGACACACAAAGGTTCCTACCCTTTTATGTCACCTGATACTACATCCCCCTTTCTTAAATGAAGAACTTCAGGGTAACTAAAACGCTTCAGTAAACTTCTCAGTAAACATCGCACTACTCCACAGTACAGAGTTCATTCACAAAACTGACATTTCAAAGTGGATATATCTGTCAAACTCTTAACAACTGCGTGCATTTAAACACTAAACGCATCAAGTTTTTCCAAACAAATTTATGTATTTGTGCTAAATTCACCAGATTCTGGTGGAGAGGTGTGCTTGATTCTAATCTGTTAGAATCCAAACTAATGTCTAAAGTCTTTGAAAAGTTCATTTCTATGAGCCACCATTTATTTTGAACATCAGTTTAAAACAAAGAAGTCATTTTTGCACTTTGAGATTAAAGTATTTCTTTTGCACAATATTGTATCGGACATTATTCATATAAAAAAAATGTCCTTGTTACATTGCTATTTAAGTTATAGTCTTAAAGGGGCCCTACCATGATTTTCTTAAGCCTTTCAGAGTGAACTATATCCTTATATATGATCATATACAGTATTACCTTTGAAAAACAAAAAAACAAATTATTCATGAAACATTAGCTATAATTTGAGTTTTTTCATACCCGTAAGTAAAACAACTCAATTCCTGAAGCTCCGCCTGCCGCTGCGTGTGGGTGCCGCCCATTTCATGACCTCATCCTAGAGCCTTTCTTTCTTTGTTTTTCCCCAAAAAATAAACAGTATCCAATTTTTTTCAAAGATGATGCTGATCACTGCTAGCTCAGTGGAGGAATTAGGTGTTGGTGTTAGACTGGGGGCAGTGCTGGCAGAGCAGATTCTTCCTGGAGGGGGCGGTCTCACCCTGTGACATCAGATTGTGAAGACCCGCTTGTTTTTGTGGGTATGGGAGGGGCTGCTGTTGAGAGCGCAGGTTTTTAGAGGATTACTCAGAAATAGGTGAACTGATCAAAATACCATTTTGGGGCTCTATATAGTGAGGAATGAACAGTATAATGGACTTAAAATGGTTTCATGGTATGGCGTCTTTAACTTTTGCAGTTTTTCTATAAACAGATGTATAGCAGACTGAAAAAGCTAATAGTGTGTGTACTATCTGTAGTTCAATTTATTTGCAGGTAAAACAAGTTCTGCAAATTTGTTGGAATACATAAGAACCATGCGCTCTTACTTTGTACTCACAAATATTGTTTTCTCAAGTATTTTTAAAAATATTGGTTGATTAACAGTATCGGTATCGGCTGCAAGAGGCTGGAAAATATCGAGTATCAGTTGTAAAAAGTCAGTATTGTGCACCACTACCTAAAACATGCAGCGCTGCTGGTAAAGATCTACCTTCAGAAGACAAACGTGAAGGTTGTTGACTGGCCTGCACAAAGCCCTGACTTCAATCCCATTGAAAATGTGTGGGGTGGACTGAAGACCAAGGTCCATGCCAGAAGGCTTACAGGACTGTAGGAGCTTGAGAGATTTGCCAAAGAATGGACTAGGATTCCTCGGGAGAGGTGTCACAGACTGGTTGAAAATCCCAACAAATGACAGCAGGCTGGTATCCAGAGAAAAGGATACCCAATTTAGTATTAGCATCAGTAATTTTGACCCTGGTAGTTTTTGTTTTAGTCGTTATTTTGTTTCAACGTGCAAAGTAAAATAATGTAAGCATCCAACATATAGCTAGGGTGTTAGAAACGTTAAAAATTCTTTGCTCTGCTTAACAGCACTTGGGAGATAATTGTAAAAAAATTTCATACGAGGGTTAATAATTTCACCCTTAAGTGTAAGAACTCAAAAGGTCTTAAAGCATTTGAGCTTAAAAACATTAAAAGCATCAGCACCCTATGGTCTGATACGAGTTGAATGTTTTTGAGCCTCAGAAGCTTTAAATTCCTCCTAAGACCATTTTTTTTTTATTAAAAAAAAAAACGTGTTTTAATCCAACGAACCAATATGTCTTAAAAAGCCATTTCTCATTTATTGATCTCAAATCTCTATTTCCACAATCTGCTCTGATAGTGTGCAGCTTTTGGTGCTGAGCTGAGTAGCCCCAGACCTGCTCTTTTTTTGTTTTCTTTTTTTAGGCTAATTTGGCACTTAGCTAATATTTTGGCTGGCTATCAGCTTCAGCATCTTCAGCCATCAGCACTAACATCTTCAGCGATAACTTCAGCTATCAGCATTCACACTAGCATTATTACAGGCAATGCTATATATCTAGTTCAAAATTGGGTTAACAAGTTATGGTTTTAAAGTTTTACAAATGTAGTTTTAGAGTGTTCAATAAATGTTTATCCTGTTCGGCCCGTGACCTAAGGTGTGTTTTGGATTTTGGTCCCTTGAGCAATTGACTTTGACACCCCTGGTTTAGGGTCTCTGTAGTCTGTTGCTGGTCATTATTGTGTCATTAAGTGACGTGTCAGGTCAATAAGATCAAGAGGGGTGTGTCTCACCTTCTTGGCGTCCCACAGCTGCTTCGGCAGGGGCTTACTGAGCCCCATGAGACCATCCTCGGGAGGCAGGGCGGGGAAGGAGAAGACTGTGGAGACAAGAGAATCAGAATTCCTCACCCAGTTCCTCCTTAAGCTAAGAGGTATCGAGTAAAGCTATAAAGAGAAGCAAAACCCACCATCTCCAGAGCAGTCCACGTCGGCCTCGTTCACATTAGCTGCATGCCAGCCTCCACGAGAAACAGACAACAGGAGGGAGATTGAGGATTAAAGACATACGAGTAAAAGCAGAACTAAAACGTATTCAGAATACACCCCAGGACTTTTACCTTCTCTTTAAAGCTTTTTCCTACTTTGCTTGGATTTAAAATCCAGTATAACTGTATTGTACAGAAGCTCAAAGTTGAAATGAAATGCGGACTTGGTTGGTTAGAGCTCATGAACGCTCACATGACTACGGTGGGCATGGCTTCACAACTGAGAGGTGTGTTTGTCTCACAAATGTACACATTTTAGGAAAGAGGAGGATAACATCTGGAGCTAAAAACATTTTATTTACCCCTCCCCCCCCCCAAAAAAAAAATGGAGGAGGTGTCACATGACCCCAGAGTTTGTCTTCAGCTGACTATTTGTAACTTAAAGACACTTTGGGGAGACATCTTCTAGATCCTGTTTCAACAACTGACCACATCCAGGAAAACGGCTGCTGTCACCAGAACCAGAACCAGGAAAAGATGACAAAAAGGTCCATCTGTTTGTACAGAGGTAAAGCAGAACATGATGCCAGACTGCTGTACTTTATTGACCGCAGTGCTGCGGCTTTGTTCTGTTAATAAATGACCAGAAACAGGAACAAATACCATAAAGTCAATGATAACAACCGAAAGGGTTCGTCCTGACAGCCAGCATGTGCAGCACACATGGAGTCCAGACAGAGCCGAGCCAAGTCAGCTGAACTTCTCCTACTAGCAGAACATCATGACCAGCGTTGGGTTAGTCCCCTTTGCATGCAAACAGCTGTGGGGACAAGACTCCCCCAAATCCTGAAGACATGCTCATACTTCTTGGCAAAAGATCCTTCACATCCTGGACAATTCAGGAGATCATATGGATGCTCTGAGATTTGGGTAAATTTGGGGGACAACTTGACATCTCAGACTGGCTTTTGTGTCCTAAGAGACCTTTAAAAAAAACATTTAGGGGCATGGAGGATTGGACTCAAGGTTTTCCTGTAGATTGACAGGAATCATTTGTTCAGACCATCCTCAGTATTTGTGCTTTTGGACTGTACTAGGATTATTGTTACACTTCCAGACACAAAAGCTCTGGCAAAGCAATTGTAAAGTGCTATATAAATAAAGTTCATTCATTCATGGTGACATCAGTGTAACTTCTTCTTTTCCTTTCGGCTTTTCCCTTCAGGGGTCGCCACAGCAAATCAGTTTCCTTGTAGGGAATCAGGTGACATCAGTGTAACTGAATATCAGAGAAGGGTTCTGTGATCCACTTAGCTTCTGATGCATTCCACATCAATTTATTTTTAAGAAAAAACAGGTCTGGGTCTTTATGGGTTAAAGTAGATAATTTGTTGAAGCATCAATTGGTTAAAAAAAAAGCTGAAGTTGATAGCCCTAAATCCTCAAACCAATGGCTGAAAATGCTGAGGCAGAAAGCTCGGCTAAAATATTAGCTAAATGGCAAATTATACAAAAAAAATGAAAACATTTCTAATTTTGCCAAAACACAGAATTTTGATAAAATATTAGCTAAACTCAATATTAACAAAAAAAATGTTAAAATACCGGTACATCTTTTAATTAGCCAAAGCTGCTAACATATTGCTAAAATATTAGGTAAACTCCAAATTAGCCTAAAGGACTAGAAAAATATCTAAATTAGCTACAAACAGCTAGCATGTTGCTAAATTAAAAGTTAAATTCCAAATTACTCTAAATAAACCCAGTATTTGCTGAACATTTTAGTTTGAATTAGTAGCTGAAAGTAAGTAAGTTCACAAGCTTGAAAGTGCACAACATTTTTCAGCATTTTTCATTTCCTATTGGTCATATTTTGCTCAATATTTAAAAAAATATAAGGTTTATGAATACCAAAAGTACAAGCAGTAATGTCCTGAACGAGATGAACGTTTTAATGTCAAGATTACTGAAATCGCTGAAAGTGTGACTGAGTTTTTACATGCCTAAAAACATACTGAAAGGAGCAGGAGAATCACTCTAGTGTGATGATGTAAAGCAACACAACGGCGGGTGTCGGTGGGCGGGACTTTCGCAGAGAACCAGAGATCCCAGAATTTTTAGACAACGCTGGTGCTTGTTATTAGGGAAAATTCATGTTGGACCTCATCCAAAAATAAAATAATGGTCGGTTTCCTCTTTGGATTTCTCATTGCAGACAGCTCCGTTCAGTATGAAGAAAGTGGAGTGGAGCCCCAGCTGAAGGCTGTGAGGAACTGATATAATGCAGATACTTGAAGAAACCAGCATCACGAACAGGAGGATGGAGAATCTGACATAAGTGATAGTAAAAACCAGTCTCTCTCTCTTCCTCTTTTCCCCACCCTTCAGAATCTGCAAACGTAATGGGACTAGGGAAGACGAGGCCCAGACAGAGAACTTCAGAGCGAAAGAGAAGACCTGAAGTTGCTCTCGGTTCGTTCTCCTTGCAAGTGTTTTTAAACTAAACTAATCCCTCTCTTGTCTTTCATGCAGTAGCAGAGAAATGTTTCAGGTCATTTAGACCTAACACTAAAATATAGACAAATTGAATTGTGAGAAGTCTTCAAATTCTCACCCGTACTCTACAAGATGGTACTTTAAATGTTTCCACAGGTTTTGGTTTCCCTACAGAACTTGTACGTACAGAGCCTGTGATTGGATTACAGTCTGACTCGTTTACAAACATTTACATCGTGACGGCTCGAGGACTCAAACATATTTGAAGGTTTGAGTTCTTTTTATTTAGCCTTTTACAATCTTGTTTCCACCATTTTTATGCACCTGTGACTCGTTTAAGGAAACATTCAGTCTGCAGCCCTGAAGCAGAGTGATTGCATACACTACACACAAACATACACAGATGCACACGCCCATGCACATACACACACCCGTGCTCATATACAGACACACATCACAGAAATCCTGGTACAAGAGCAAAGACTGGTTTGTGACTGGAACACACGTTTAACCGGTTCATTGACTGAGGAGGGTCCTGACGAACACAAATACTAAAAAATACCCATAACTGATGGTTATTCAGTATTTATCTATTTACTTTAAAGACAAAAAAATGATGCATCTAATTTTTGTGTGTGTGTGACTTCCTATTTGTGTGTAGGGGTGGATTTGTGTGTGTGTGATGTTTAAATATACTTTGTACATAATTGTGTGTACTTGAAATTGTATTTTCAAAAATTACAAAATGCAATTTACACACACAACTTGAAATTACAGCAGTTTGAAGCACACACACATATCTTTAAAAAATGCACTAAACATCGGATATACACAAAAAAACACATTCATGCATAAATCTGATGTGAGACGCTTCTTACATCTCCAAGATTTGTGTGTAAAGGATGCGTTTAAATGCTGCTAGAGTTTTCTTATCGCCCGCCTTGAGCTTGGATTGTTGTTACGTCCTGCTGCTGCTGGACCACTTTTCATCCAGTCCTTCGCCTCACCTGGCAGGTGTGGCCAATGTGGCTTAATTGGTACCTGCTGTCTATTTAAGACAGTCTTATACTGCTGGGTTTTGTTATTTTAGTTTGGATTTTGGTAGTCTTGATTTGCAGGCTTTGTTTATTTGTTTTCTTTAGGTAGTTTTGGTTATGCAGCCATTAGCAGGAGCTGCTGACTCTTGAGGTAGGGTTGTCGCTATTTGTCGACTAATCAACTATTAAAATAGCAGACGACTAAAGTTTTTTTTTTGTTTTTGTTTTTTTAAGGCTTTTTTGGAGTTTAGCTAATATTTCATCTTCATGCTAGCTATTTTGGCTAATTTTAATATTAGCTAAATTTTGCATTTAGCTAATATTTTAGCTGGCTATCAGCTTCAGCATCTTCAGCTTTCTGCACCAGCGTCTTTAGCGGCCAAATTCAGCTTACAGCATTCACACTAGCATTATCACAGGCAATACATTGTATCTAGTTTTTAGTTAGTTTAAAGCTAATTATTGTGAAGATGTGTGCTTTACATCCGGTTCAAGCATGACCCGATTGATCCACAATTGTTTGTGGCAGCACTACTCTGAAGGTCGGCATAGATGTTGCTTCTCTTGAAAGTGGCTGGATGGCTCAGTGGGCTAGGTGAAGGGCTGGTGCGCAGGAGACCTGGGTTCAATCCCAGGGTTGTCCACTGATCTCCACCCAGATTGGGTCCTTAGGCAAGACCCTTGACGCTGCTGCCTAACTGGGTCCCTGTGCCCCTCAAGTACAGGGTTGTGTCAGGAAGGGCATCCGGTGTAGGTAGCAGATGTGCTCGGCCTGTCAGATCGGCTCTGTGGCCTGCGACTAGTGATGACGTCACACAACTGTAACAAACGAGTTGGCTAATTTGCTGTTTTTCTGTACTGAAACTGACGTTTACAATAAAGTTTATTTTTTAAAAAGAAAGGAAAAAGTGTTGAGATCTGCTCGGGCTATTATTTATTATTTTGGCATTGACAGCTCCTTCACTAACGTCTGCTCTCCTCAGTGTTTGTGTAACGGAGCAGAACGTGAGCTGTATATTCTAGCGGGACTTCATCCGGTCCGTGCAACCAGAAAGAAGTTCAACATTGGCAGGATGTATTTAGAAAAAATACGTGCAAATAATTACTTTCTTTTTTTTTAATGTGCGACCAACAACAAGCTAGCATGCTACTCGCTAGCACCCACTTTAGCTCAGACGTCATCCTTCCCAGCCTGATTTCTCTCTATTAAAATAACGATCATTATCCTGTGATGATTCCTCTCGATTGGATTATTTCGTTGTCAAGGTTTTTGCGGCTGATGGCAAATATTCCTTCTCCTTTTGTGATTCTTAACGTATTTGTTCAGACCTCCTCAGTTGTTTACTCGGGAAGAATCCGTGCATTGTTATGACGGAAGTGTCTGTGTCCTTCCCCGTGTCACGTGACAGTGGTCTAATAGTCCGGACCAATCACAATCTTACGCGTCATCTATGCGCCAGCCCCCGAGCCGATCTGACAGGCCGAGCACATCTGCTACCAACACCGGCGCAAAAACTCTGCCAAATCACTGATGCCAAACAGTAGGTGCTGTTACGGTGTGGGGACCCCGAAAGGGATAAGTCGGAAGGTGTAAGAAAAAAGATGTTGCTTCTCTTGGAAGGAGTGTCAGCCCTTACCATTTACTGTATATAGAGACCTGGACCAAGCATCTGTGACGTCATCCAGTGTTTATTTCCGACTCCAAAAAAATGAAGTCAATTCAGTCGCCTTTTTTGTGATTCAGACACCTTTACTACAGACGAGGTTAGTCAGAGTCGGTCTCAATGTTTCTATGGCAACTGCTCCTGCCAAACAGAAGGGAGCTTGTTGCAAGTCCAGGAGAACCTATCAAACATTTTGAACATTCTAAATGAGATTATTCAGTTTCTTTTCTTTTCTTATAGTGATTGTTACCGCCTATACTGCAGGAGATGTCTAAATGACAGTGCTTTAACCTGTTCTTCCATCTCTCTAACCAAGTTTGATTACTTTCTGATCTGCATTACTCCAAAGCCGTAAAAATAAAAACAAGAATGTTTCGATGCAAATAAGAAAAATATCAAAGTTTAAGAGGAAAACGATCAGAGTCTTCATAATTGTTTTGGACGACACTTCTTGATCGTCCAAAATGCGAGGTGATGGTGATACAAGGGGCCACTAAGTCCAGTTCTCTTATTCAGTCAAAGGATCTGGTAGTGGTACATCAGTGGTTAAATGGCATTGGAGAGATTAACTCCATATTCAATGCACCAGCTGACAGGATGGAATCGTTTTCAGAGGAGTAGGAACTTTCTGTCTGCTGTCACATGAAGAAGACGTTTTTATAAGTGAATGAGGGAAACCCCCTAAAAAATACTGATGGATACAAGACAATAGAGTGTTACAGACAGGCTTATCAGAAACAAAGACATGCTATGGATTGGATAGGATCAGGGAAAGCAGACGCTCATGCAGAGACAGGCGTCTCCCGCTCTGGTTGAGCGTGCATTTCTCACCATTGCGCTGTGAAGGCCCTCGGCCCATCTGCTGGCTCATGCCAAACGGGTCCTGGGGGTTCGGGTTGGTGGCACTCGTATGCAGAGCCGAGTCCGAGTTGGTTCTGGGTGGGAGGAAGAGGAGGAGGACGAAGTTATGCAAAGTACAGCAGGACTTTGGGGAGAGGAAGAAGCTTTCTGTGGGCATGAAGGTTAGTGAGTCATGCTGCTTCCAGCTCCACCTCCACACAGGCTGCCTTCACGTGCGCGCTCACGCTCACACTGGTCTTAGTGTGAAAGCGAAGAGCTGAACACCAGCAGCCTGCGCTACAAAACCCACTCTGGCTTTGGAAGGGACTTTAATTCACGAGTTACATGAAGGTAATGATCGGGACCAGAACGGGCGGGAGAAACCCTGTCACAGCAGCCACGCCTCCTTCAACTCTAAAACAAAAGCCAATGATTCAGATCAGGGAGCCCTGCTTGGCTGTCAGGGATCACCAGATCAAGAAAGATGCTTTTAAAGGTAACACTGATAATCCTGAGATTAGACTGTTTGTAACTGAGCTCTTCATCCAGTGAACTGGACAGCCACACTGCAGGGAGAAATCCTTGACATCCTCACTTACAAAACCGGCTGAGTGTCCATGTGTCCAGCTGTGACTTCATTCTCCACATGGAGAACACAACAGGACCAGGTATCCTCTCTGAGGATAACTTTATGTAACTTTTTTACCCAGGAGAGAACCCTCTTATTACAGTGATGACCTGGGTCAGAGACAGCACAGAACAAACCCACATCTACATTTCATTGTAAAGAATCCTGAGAGACTGATGATAAAACCCTACAAAAGTACAGAATCAAACGTGTCTATGAACTCGTGCAATATTCAGAGGTAGTCATTTCACTAAACTTCATAAATGAGGAGATTCCAGAAGAATGAAGCTTGTTAGAGCTCTTCAGTGAGGACTCTGCTGCATTCAGGTGTTGGTGATTAAGCTGGAGCTGTGCAGGTTCAAGAAGAACACAGGAGCGTGGATGTGAGGAGACTGAAGGTGAAAGGTGTTAATGAGGAACCGTCACCCTGACGGCGGTTAGTCAGAGGAAAAACTGCTGATTAAAGCTGCAGACGCAAAGAGAGGAGGATTAATCAAGTCTGCTGTGGACGACTAAGGAGGAGGAAGATGAAGAGGAGCATTTAGATCATCATGACTGAGACAAAAACTAAGCATACGGACGATCGGGGGGGAGAGAGAGTTGGGGGTGAGGGGGTCACCTGTTGAGCTGTGCTAATAATCTAAACCCAGGCCGCTTTTCCTCAGTCCACGGCTGCTGTTCCCTTCAAAGACAGACAGAGGATGAAAAACAGAGTTAATAAAGCACCAAGTGGACACAAAACCTGGCAGAGGACACCCCAAGGAAACGAGTCTGAGGCTCCTTCCCCTCTGACTTCACCAGAAGACTCTAACGAGATAGCTGTAGGAAGAACGATGGAGCAGAGAAACATAGGGATCCACAGTTTTCAGAGGGAACCGCAGGAAGCTGGCAGTCCAACGGAGGACCACACAACTCTGGGTGTGTTTGTGTGTGCAGACGTGTGAGGAAGTGTATTAGTGCTGCCACAAACCATTATTTTAATAGTCAACTAATCACTGATTATTTTTTCCGATTAGTCGACTAATCGGGTCATGCACAAGCCGGATGTAAAGTACACATCCTAACCATCATTAGCTTTAAACTAACTACGAATAAAGACAATGAAGAAGATAGTTTATTAAACTTTTAATGAATCATGCAGCCTCTGTCCTTCATTAGTTAATGTGATTAATACAAGATTACACTACAAAAGTTGCATTAACTGTGATAATATTTGTGTGAATGCTTTTTGCTGAAAGTAGTCGCTGAAGATGCTGAAGCTTTTTGCTGAAAATGGTGATGCAATTTACTTTAATTGCTGATGGGATTTACTGAAAATGCAAAAATTATTTGTAAAAATGTTTAACTGAAAATTTTGTTATAGAACTACGAAAGAGCGCTGAAGTTGACCTAAATTTCTGAAAATTTTGTAGTAAAATTGCTTATAAATCTCTAATACATGACAATTTTGCAAAAATATTTAGTGTGGTGCTTAAATATGAGCTAAACTTTAAATTAGCCATGAAAACCTTAGTAAATGCAAAATTAGCCAAAAATCCAGATCATTGCTTAAATACCAGCTAAATTCCTTAGTAAACTAAACTAGTCAAAAACATTAGCATGTTGCTAAAATATTAACTAACTCCAAATTAGCCTAAAAAACCTGAGTAGAAAACAAATTAGTCAAAAACATTAGCATCTTGCTAAAATATTAAGTAAAGTCAATTTTTTTAAATACTATAAAAAGTGAAACATCTACCATGAATATATTTAAAGACTTGTTGCTAATCTACTTCAAATTTTGACATTTGAAGACTTTCTCATTCATTTCCTATGAGACATATTTTGCTCAATATTTAAAAAACGATAAAGTTTATGAATACAAATAGTACAAGCAGTAATGTTTTGAACGAGCTGAACGTTTTGATACTAAGATTACTGAAAGTGTGATTGAGTTTTCACGTGCCTAAAAACATACGGAAAGGAGCAGAAGAATCACTACAGTGGGAAACAATCACACAATCGAATGAGGTCGACATCTGAAACAAAGGAACTATTTTTCACTAAAGATAAAGTTTGGTCTCACTGACTCAAAAATGAAAAAAGTACTTTTGTTTATGCTGAACGCTCATAACTTTGTTCAACTTTACTACAGTCTGACTCCATAAAGTAATGACTAATCGACTATTAAATTAGTCATCAACTATTTTAATATCTGATTAGACGTCGATTAGTCGACTGAATGTGGCAGCCCTAAAGTGTACAAGTGTGTAGTTGTATGAAGATGTATGTGTGAATGTGAGTGTGTTTAGGTTTGTGTGTGCAGGTATGGAAGAGAAAATACTCACTGGGTTTTTGTGCGTGTGTAATTCTTGATTTGTAAATCATACAACACATTTTGTGCATAACTGTGTATTTGCAATTGTGTATTCACAAATACACTCAAATATCAAAAACGTACAAATACAAAATACAATTGACACACACATCTTGAAATTACAGCAGCTTCAAACTAACTACAAATTCAAAACGTTTCCAACACACACAAATCTGTAAAAATGACACAACCAGCGGCCTGATGCACACACACAAAATACATTTAAGCACAGATCAGAGGTACAAGTGCACGAGGGGCTGTGAGACTTGTGTGTTGTTTAAATGCTGCTAGAATGTTGGGTCATCAGTTTTCTTATCAGTCAGTTTGGAAAAATGTCAAGTTTTTACAAGACATTAAACACAATCTGACATTTTTCCACTTTCTTCAACGTGTGCCCTGATAATTAATATAAAAAATAAAAAGAAGTCTGAAGGCGCATTTTTAAAGACAATCATCACAATGATCTTTTTCAGTTTAATAAAGCTACTCGCTCCTCACAGCGTCCCAGCACGAGCGCCTTCCCAAGATCCGGTTCACAATCTCGGAGATAGCAGGAGGCTCTTCACTGTCTGGGTGTCCAGAAAGACCTGGTGTGTGCGCTTGTGTTAGTGTGTTCATGTGTTTGTGTGTGCAGTTGTGTTGCATGACTTCCTTTCACAATAAAAGACATCCTACACCATAGGATCATGTCAATGCTTCAAAAACATCGAGTGTTTTTTTTCTATACGGAACGTGGAACTTTGTGGCTCTGGCTTGGCTTTGGTCAGTAAAAATTGGACCAAATGGCTCTTTCGCGATAAAGGTTGCAGACTCTGTTCTAGTATTCCAATTACGCCAGATTATCCACAGTGTAAAATAACAGACCATTTAAATAAGAGAATACATGAAGGGGTTTTTGGTGTAATCATCAAACTAAACAACCAAAAATGACAAAGGAGAAGAAAAAGGTTCTAAATGGAATATTAGAAGAAAACCTGTAAATCAGAGGTCTGGAAATAGAAGAAATATAAAATATTAGTAATTTTGAAATGTAAGAGTTGCTAACTTAGCATTGATTTCATTTATTTTATTTAAGTTTATGGATGAGGTGAACCTAGAAGATAAACTGTAATCTTTAGACCTTGTTTGTTTTGCTCTTCCTCAAGAATACACTAATTACAAATAGGCAAAACTTTGGTAAAAAGTCTGATTTTTTTTTCTCTGCCGAGTTTATTTTACGATTTCAGACCGGGGTGTCAAATCCCACAGGGGGCTGAGCTCAAATATTAGCTAAACTCCAAAACATCCTAAAAAAACTGAAAAAAGCCTAATTTAGCCAAAACAGCTAGAATGTAGCTGAAATATTAGCTAACTCAAAAATAGCCTAGAAAATCGTAGTAAATGATAAAATAGTCCAAAAAGCTAGTTGAATGCCAATTTTTAAAACTTTCAAACTATAACTTTTTAACATAGTTATGAATAATAAAAATGCAGAAATATGATTCCAGAATAAATCAAATTAAACCTTAAATAACTTTTAATATTTCACTCTCCATAAAAATATATTTTTTTAATTATACAAGTTTGAAATGAGAGAAAGATAACATTGGAGCATTGATAACAATGAAATAAAATGATCTGGAGGAACAGATAGAATTACCCAGAGGGCCGGATCCGGCCCCTGGGCCTTGACTTTGACACGTTGTTTGGAGTATCTTACGCTGCATAACAATAACAATGGTTAGTAGCTATTCAGAGGGGAGTGGCTAAAATATACATACTTTCCCTACTGGATCATAAACCAATCATGTTCCATGTATATGTTCCAGTTAACAGTAGTAATAAGAAAGAAAAAGTATGACAGTTTCCCAAAGTGAGTCTAAAGTATAACAAGAGAAATTGTCATTTTTGTCTCGTGTTGTTTAGGAATGCATTTGCTTCACTTGAATGTTCCTCTTTGGGACAGAAAGTTTTATTTTTTAAAGAAAGTAAGACGAGCTTCTGTCAATACAAAAAAACTCTTTACACTAAAAAAATCCAAATTTATCTTAATATTTATTTATTAATTCATTCCCGCCCAAAAATAAATATAATTCCTATTTATTATGAAAAACAACAATGTAATGATGCAAAGTAGTATCACCTTTTACTAAAAGGGTAAAAATAAAAAAAAAAGACCTTGAAGCTCCTATTAGGTTTTGATCAGTAGTAAACGGGCCCAAAAGGTTCTTTAACTGGTAAAGGTTGCAGACTCTCACTCTAGACACACAGGTGTTTTCTTTGTAAGGACAGAATCCTTCTTTGTGATTACATGGGAACTCTTTTTCTGTTAGACTCTGCAGTCTTCAGACGAGTTTTCTTGAAGTCTTTCTTGAGCTTTCCTATTTTCATACGAAGAGCTTTGGCTGAATTTAGAACTCGCATGCTGCTCTGCACCTCCGTGTGCTTCTTTTGTTGTTTCCATGTTAATGTCCTCTAAACCTTGCTATCTACTTTTTCATCTGATGTGGTTTAAAACTGCTCTACCCCGTGAGGAGCTGTAAAAACGAGTTTAACCTGCACTTCTACAGATATCAGAGACAAAAGAAAACCAAAAACTCACACAGAGAAATGAAATCCTTCCTCACCAAAACTACGTCAGAGCAGCTGAATGGGAAACCCTTCAGGATGGTCACACTGGAGGACCAGGTAACCTTCACCAGCCAAGGGGGCGCTCAACTGTATGCACTTATTTTTAGAAAGGTGACGCAAGTTAAAAAAAAAGCTGGGTGGATGAGACACTCCCAACCAACAAGTCTCGTCTCAAACAGGCTGATAGTGACGCACTGCATTCTTCTTCAGACGCTTTCTTGACGTAACTTTCTCCAGGAGAGGGTCTGTCCTGCTGAATCAGCCACATCTTTACTGTCATTTCAGAAACTGGGCGTGCTGCATCTTCATTCAAGGCTTTTGGACTATAAACCGGGAAGCCTGTCATTACAGGCACAACAAAACCTCACAGTTCCGCCAGGTCTCGAAAACGGGGCATTTACAGCCTTGTGACCATACACACATCCTTTATTAACACGCCCCCCTCTCCAGGTCAGAAGGTGCAGAACAAGGTGAAACAATAGGAAGCAAAGTGCTGAAACAAAACATCAGGATGAAGCTTGTTGGACAAAGGAACGAATCACCTTGGGGACTCTAGCTGCATGTGCAAAATGTCCTCGATCGGATCAAAGATTGGATTAGACTAGAACTGTGTACATGGACCTGAAAAACTTCATCTGATTGTTGCAAACATTTACATACGCCTCACGTTTGATCGAAATATGCACAGAGAAGTTGAAAATACCGGAAATGGCAGTAGAAAAGAAAATCGTGAGTTCCTTTGTAAACAAACTTTGAGCGAGATGATCTTCTGAGCGTCCAAAATTATTATTAATAATATTTTTAAGTGACTGTTCGCTCATCATTTTGTAAATCTGTGAGGTTGGTTTCTTATTCTTGGCCACACAGACCCAGAGGGAAGGTTAGAGTTTGGACATTCAGCCTTGGATGAACTAAAGATCCATCCGGGCGATGCTCACACAGTAACAAAGCATGCTCCCCCGCTTGTAAACATAAAGCTATGAGTCCGGCTACAGCCGATCGGTCCTGTTCACGCTCTGCCCGTCTCCTCTGGAGCGCCACACCCTCTACGCATGACGTAAAGTCCAGCAAAGAAATGACATATGATCGGAATGGATTGTTTACAGCTCATGTGTCAAGTCAAGGCCCAGTGATTCTACCCGGCCCTCCAGATCATTTTATTTTATTGTTATTAATGCCCTGATGTTATCTTGCGCTCATTTCTAACTTGTATAATTTTGACAAAATATATTTTTATGGAGAGTAAAATATTTTAATTTATTGAAGGCTTAAGTTGATTTATTCAAGAATGATATTCCTGCATTGTTATAATAACTATGTTAAAAAGTTATAGTTTTAAAGTTTCAAAAATTGACACTCTGCTGGCTTTTTGGACAAATTTGGCATTTTTTCCTATTTTTTGGGAGTATTTTGGAGTTTGGCTACTATTTTAGCTACATGCTAGACGTTTTGACTGATTTTGGCTTTTTTTGGGGCTGTTTTGTTGTTTGACTAGTATTTAGACGCTAGCTGTTTTGACAAATTTAGTCTGTTTTTCATTTTTTTTTTAGAGTATTTTGAAGTTTTGCTTTTTTTAGCTACATGCTAGCTGTTTCGGCTAACCAAAGTTTAAGTTCATAATCATGTTAAAAAGTTACGGTTTTAAAGTTTTAAAAATTTAGTTTTTGAGTGTTCAATAAATGTTTATCCCGTACGGCCTGCGAGCTAAGGTGTGTTTCGGATTTTGGCCCCCAGTGCGATTGAGTTGGACTCCCCTGGTTTACATGTATCCTGATCGGATTTTCCACCTATCTTGATTCAAAGGAAATCTTGATCTGAATGAGTCTGATTGGGCCAGAGGATTGCAAATGGTAATGTTTGCACATGAAGCATTTTATTCTGATCGGACGTTTATTCCGATTGTGTCCATGTGAACGCAGCTACTGAAGTGCACACTGCTTCCAGGGAATACCATGCAGCCTGAATTTGTGTCGTCTCGAGCACATTTCCAAAAAAAAAAAAACCCAACCCTGAAGAAAAAAATTCCCAACAGGAGAGCTTGGAAAAGCTGACTCTCCAGGGAGCTAGCCTGAGCCTTCATCCCAGGAGGAGCTGGGGGGCGTGGGACTGGAGACCAGCTCTGACCCTGGAAGGACGCAGAGCTGTTCTGGGGTCCTGTTTCACATTTTTGGACAAGAGTCACTTCACAAAAAGCAGTAAGCTCAGAGAAATGTTCAGCTCAACCTCTTCAAACATAAATGCAGAAACGCCATCCTAACCTACAGGAAGCTGCACAAGCAAACCCCCACGCTAGCAGCTTCAGTAACCTGCTTAACCTCAGGGCCGAACGTTTGAAGGACCTGCACTACAAACACAACTCACCCGTGTGCTTTTGAAAACCTGCAGGAAGTCCTGTGGAGTTTTCAAAGACACAAAAAGACAGCTCCAACCTCAGCAAAAGTGCACGACGGACGGAGTGTAGGCTGCTCCACGAGTCTATTTTAGAGTGATGAAGAACAAGAGGCTTCAGCTTAGACCTGCGTTCAAGTTCAGGCTGATCTGAAGGTTCAGCAGATGAACACCAAAGAAATCGGCTTCAAAATGGATTTTATTCAGTGAAAGAAAGTTTCTCATTTCATCTGCAGATTATAAAACTGCTGCTGCTGGGTCTGATGAACAATGTTAACCCCCATACAACAGGAGGCAGTATCCCCTCTTCTCATTGGTTTACCATTTGCCAATAAAAGAGAGAAGAAGAGCCAGAAAATACCAGTTTAGTGACAGTTTTTCTGCATTTATCCGTCGCACCTGAAAAGTCGGACGAGGCTGAAGTTCTGATTTTTCAGCTTCCACTTTGATCGTCATGGCTTCATGAAAATTCTGAATCAGTTTTTAATGGTTCCAACATGAAATCTATTCAACAAAGTTTAAAGCAGCTGTAGATATTTTACAAAGAATGAAGATAAATTTTACCCTTAAAGTTAAGTGGAGAGTACAATAATAAAACATCAGACCCACACGTTGGCCTCGTATAGACCGGTCTGTGGAAACATCCTCTGACATTAAAGCGGTTGGAGACTGCTGTTTCAGAGCATTGGTTTTTAGAGCACAACATTGTTTGCAGTTTGGTTTCTGTTGTGGGTTTACACTTTTAACACAGGGGGGTTATATAATTGATGTTGGCTGAGGTGGGGACTAACCAGCTCACCTGACCATTGGTATGACCACGAGTCACAGAGACATCAGAACCACTGACCCCCTCCCCCGGGCTCTATGAGTCACAGCAATGTTGGAGACCCCACCCGGACTGGATTTCCAGCAACACACAATCCGGCATGATCTTCGAGATGTTTCCAAGGCAGCTTTCATCACAGACACGTCCTGCTGTTTCAGCACCCAGAAAGCTGTCAGCTTCTTTGCTCACCCCGCAGAAATAAAAAGGGGGGGGGGGGCTTTGCAGTCAAATTCTGCACTAATAGAAGCACAAAGCCCCACACAGAGGCTGACCTTTAAAACAAAAGCCTATCTGTCAAACACTTTCAATGTTACACGGACTCCACCCACATTCTTCCTGTCCTGTGGCTCCGCCTCCATCAAGGCTACAACCCAGCAGAAGTTCAACAGAGGAGAAATGATGAAATGATGAAGAGGAGTAGAGGTACTCACCGTCTCCAGTTGTTGTCCGGAGGGGGGGACAGGTACGCCGCTCCATACGGGGAGTTCTCAATGTGGAACAGGAGTCAAGGAAAATATGGACACACAAACAACAGCTCCACCCCAATCACACATGATTTCTGCCCCCACAGCTGACATGGCGTGTAGAGGGGGGCCCTGACCCTTTGATGCTCAAAGCATCTAGACCAGGGGTGTCAAAATCAATCCCACAAGGGGCCAAAATAAAAAACACACCTTAGGGCCGAACAGGATAAACATTTATTGAACACATTAAAGCTAAAGTTTTAAAACTGTAACTTTTTAACATAATTATGAACTAGATATATAACATTACCGGTGATAATGTTAGCGTTAATGCTGTAAGCTGAATTTAGCTGCTGAAGATGATAGTGCTGAAGATGCTGAAATTGACAGACAGGAGCCTAAGCAACATATGAAAAATAAATTTACTAGCCTGGCTCCTCCCCCTCTAGTCTTACTCCTCCCTCTATCACATGGCTCCTCCTCTTATTACTTGTCCTGCATGTATCAGTCAGCATGATTTTATTAATGAGCTCTTTAGCTTTGTTGCTCTAATTGACTGCATAGAAGAACTGGACTTAGTGACCCCTCCCCCATGGGTTCCCATTAGGGCTGGGAATCACTGGGTACCTCACGATACGATACGATACGCGATACATGGTTCACGATATCGATAATATCGCG